>NC_084635.1:1784056-1871556 GCF_033978795.1 Nerophis ophidion
TGAAAGAAAATTCTTTAAAGAGAAAAGTTGTTTGCAAATGTGGTTACAATGCTACAATATGAAAAGTTAAAGCTAAAAAAAGAAATACACTGTATTGAGATAACATTATTTCTTTGTGAGCTAGGGAATATAACAACTACACTACCCAGCATGCAACGGGAGTGACGAGCATGCCCCGGCCACGAAAAGTGTTGTTGCATGTCGTCACCCGGCAGTAAACGTCAATAACTCAGCCAACACGCCTCGTCTGCATTATTTATAATTAGACTGACAACACATATACATGTGATTTGGCTTTGTTTACAAGGAAAGAAAAACAAAAGTTAAAAAAGGGGGATATGTTTTGTGTATATATATATATGTATATATATACATATATATATATGTATGTATGTATGTATGTATGTGCTGCGGTTGCTTTAAGAAGGTTAAGGAGGTGCGTTGCTAGCCTGGTTGCTATGTTTCCAGTTGGTGGTGAAAGTGTTGCTCATGTGTTTGTACCCTGCTCAAATCTCTCAGTAAAGTTTTTCATTGGATTATATCTTTTGTTTTGAACTTTATTACACCTTGTATCGCTTTTTCCCGTCTGTTGCTTTCCTGCTTCGCTATCTGCGCCTAATGACTGAGCTACGTGACCTCGTTTCTTGTGATGTCTCACGGAGCATTTCTGGTCGGGACGGATTCGAATAAAGAACCAACTCTTTTTCTTTACTATAGTGGTCTCGATGGGGTTCGAGTCCGAGGACTCTGTTCTTTTCTTATCGAACAACCGGGAAAACCGGTTTCGAGTATCATCCCTAGATGTCACTAAGATGACATATCAAAACAACACTAAATTAAAGTGCACTTTGTACAGAACGCCACTACAATAGTTTAAAACAAATAAAGTGCACTTTTGTGCATGATGTCACACAAGATATTTCAAAAACTGTCAAATAAAAGTGAGCTGCATTATAGAATATCAAATAGTGTATGTCCTGTGTTCTGTGGTAGGTTCCTGTGGACGTTATCTCCTTCTGTTGTTGCTTGTTTTTTTCATTTGTTGTTGATGTGGAAATTCGGCATTTATTGGGTGTGGCACCGAACAGAGATGTTCCGAGCACTCTTCATTCTCTAGCGGGTGACTTTTCAAATGATGCTACAAATTTGCAGTGCTGCTACTTTTTGTAGCAACGCTTTTGCCGCACAATTGTTCAACATCTTCCTGCTTAAAGCCAAACCATCGCCAGACGATGGACCCCATGCTTTTTTTCCTGGGAATTAATTATTCCTCCATTTGTTACCAGATTCGCACAGCTAATGTTACCCATGTCGCTACCTCTCTGTTTGGGGAGGGTGTTTGACGTTGCACACGTGACGTATGTAAAAAGGTGCGCTTGTTTAGAGACAAGAACGAGTTGGAAACGCATGCACTAAAAACAACTGTGAAAACATACACTCAAATATCACGATATAGTCATTTTCTATATCTCACAGAGACAAACCCACGATATATTGATTATATCAATATATCGCCCAGCCCTACCTGGACAACGTTTTCACTAACTCCATGCAAACAAAGCTTGCTGAAACTGTATCTTTTTTGCCATAATTGTTTTTACAATAACGATAAAGCCATGGTGTTTATGCACCGATGTCTCGGGATTCCAGTTATAAAAAATATTTTCTCAACTATTTTCCCTAAAATTTGTATTGTCGCTATGGTGTATTTCATCCAATTAATCGATTAATCACACAAACTAATCGATAGCTAAAAGAACTTATGGCTAAAGGCCTAAATCCATGCACCATACCTACGTTCGGTTGACATTTTTGATGTGCGAAACAAGCAGTCTCAGTCTCAAGAAAAGGAAATGAGGGTAAACAGCCATGGTCTACTAAGCCAAGAAGTCTAATTCTCATTGGCTGTGTTTTCTACTCCCCGGTGTTCTCATTTTCTTGTACGGCAAGGTGTTTCACTTCTTTGAGTGTGTGTATTTCTGCAGACACAGCAGGCCACTGAGTTCAGCCAAGGTATGGGAATCAGACGGTTCATCAGCCCTCACTGTTTCTCCGTTAGCCCACCGGTCTTACCGTAGAACTGCCTATTTTTTTTTTGCTGAAATTGTGATTAGAACCCCATGCTGATTTCACTTTTCCACGCATCTGACAACTTGCCACTGCTGTAGCCAGACAGTCAAGTGGATGGAGCTGAAGACAAATGGGGGTCTTCAGATCACTGCAACAAACCAGGCCTGGGCAATTATTTTGACTGGGGGGCCACATTTAGGGAAAAAATGTGTCTGGGGGCCGGTTATTTATTTTTAGGAACACTAATACAAAACCTCACAATAATGTCTGATTAGATGCTAAAAACGTGATGACAGACCACCTTAAAAAACAATGGAATTTTACATTGTTCTATAAACTATAAAACACTGAATATTGACAAAATATGAATGTCACACCCCCTTTCAATCGACATAATTTACAATCAAGTGAAACGCAATAAAAATGCAACAAACAGTGAAAAATGAACGCAAATGGTACAAAATAAACCCACCTACAATCTGATATATCACTAAGCTTTAGAACTTTGTTGTGAAAATCTCCTTCCGCGTCTGTGGAAATGCTCCCCGCCCACACTGCTTGGTGCCTCGTCTGAGCTGCTGTGACGTACATGACCATAGTAACTCATTAGATGACCTTAGTAACTCATTAGATGACCATAGTAACTCATTAGATGACCATAGTAACTCATTAGAATACCTTAGTAACTCATTAGATGACCATAGTAACTCATTAGATGACCATAGTAACTCATTAGATGACCATAGTAACTCATTAGATGACCATAGTAACTCATTAGATGACCATAGTAACTAATTGGATGACCATAGTAACTAATTAGATGACCATAGTAACTAAATAGATGACCATAGTAACTCATTAGATGACCATAGTAACTCATTAGATGACCATAGTAACTAAATAGATGACCATAGTAACTAAATAGATGACCATAGTAACTCATTAGATGACCATTGTAACTCATTAGATTACCATAGTAACTAGTTAGATGACCATAGTAACTCATTAGATGACCATAGTAACTAATTGGATGACCATAGTAACTAATTAGATGACCATAGTAACTAAATAGATGACCATAGTAACTCATTAGATGACCATAGTAACTCATTAGATGACCATAGTAACTAAATAGATGACCATAGTAACTAAATAGATGACCATAGTAACTCATTAGATGACCATAGTAACTAATTAGATTACCATAGTAACTAGTTAGATGACCATAGTAACTCATTAGATGACCTTAGTAACTCATTAGATGACCATAGTAACTCATTAGATGACCATAGTAACTCATTAGAATACCTTAGTAACTCATTAGATGACCATAGTAACTCATTAGATGACCATAGTAACTCATTAGATGACCATAGTAACTCATTAGATGACCATAGTAACTCATTAGATGACCATAGTAACTCATTAGATGACCATAGTAACTAATTGGATGACCATAGTAACTAATTAGATGACCATAGTAACTAAATAGATGACCATAGTAACTCATTAGATGACCATAGTAACTCATTAGATGACCATAGTAACTAAATAGATGACCATAGTAACTCATTAGATGACCATAGTAACTAGTTAGATGACCATAGTAACTCATTAGATGACCATAGTAACTAATTAGATTACCATAGTAACTAGTTAGATGACCATAGTAACTCATTAGATGACCTTAGTAACTCATTAGATGACCATAGTAACTCATTGGATGACCATAGTAACTCATTAGATGACCATAGTAACTCATTAGACGACCATAGTAACTCATTAGATGACCATAGTAACTCATTAGATGACCATAGTAACTCACTAGACGACCATAGTAACTCATTAGATGACCATAGTAACTCATTAGATGACCATTGTAACTCATTAGATGACCATAGTAACTCATTAGATGACCATTGTAACTCATTAGATGACCATAGTAACTCATTAGATGACCATTGTAACTCATTAGATGACCATTGTAACTCATTAGACGACCATAGTAACTCATTAGACGACCATTGTAACTCATTAGACGACCATAGTAACTCATTAGACGACCATAGTAACTCATTAGACGATCATAGTAACTCATTACATGACCATAGTAACTCATTAGATGACCATAGTAACTCATTAGATGACCATAGTAACTCATTAGATGACCATAGTAACTGGTATATCACCCAAAAGGGCAGATTCCAAGCATTGAAAGACTTAGTATAGTTAAAGACGTACGGTCATTAGAAAACATGAGTGCACATAATAATGGCAGCTACACTTTCCATCTTAGACATCTAAAACAATAATTTGGGAATGTCTGGCGGGGCCAGATTGAAAAGCTTACCGTGCAGCATGTGGCCCCCGGGCCTTAATTTGCCGAGCTCTGCAATAGACGCACATAACACCTGTCATGGAGGTCTGAGACACATACAGAGATTAGCACAATATGCCCTGCAAACTTTGGCAGCACTTAAAGTCCTACTGAAATGAGATTTTCTTACTTAAACGGGGATAGCAGCTCCATTCTATGTGTCATACTTCATCATTTCGCGATATTGCCATATTTTTGCTGAAAGGATTTAGTAGAGAACATCCACGATAAAGTTCGCAACTTTTGGTCGCTAATAAAAAAGCCTTGCCTGTACCGGAAGTAGCAGACGATGTGCGCGTGACATCACGGGTTGTAGAGCTCCTCACATTGTTTACAATCATAGCCAGCAGCAGCTAGAGCTATTCGGACCGAGAAAGCGACAATTTCCCCATTAATTTGAGTGAGGATGAAAGATTCGTGGATGAGGAAATTTAGAGTGAAGGACTATAAAAAAAGTTACAAAAAAAAAGGCGCTTGCAGTGGGAGCGATTCAGATGTTTTTAGACACATTTACTAAGATAATTCTGGGAAATCCCTTATCTGCCTATTGTGTTGCTAGTGTTTTAGTGAGTTAAATAGTATCTGAAAGTCATAGGGGTGTGGCCACAGGTGTGTTGACGCCAGAGTCTCTGAGGGAAGTCACGGCAGCTGCAGCAGGACAGAAGCTCCGCTATTCTCCGGTAAGAGGCGACTTATTACCACAATTTTCTCACCGAAAACTGCCAGTTGAGATGTAGTCGGGATCCATGTTCGCTTGACTGCTCTGATCCATAGTAAAGCTTCACCTCTGGGAATTTTGCACAAGGAAACACCGTGTGTTTGTGTGGCTAAAGGCTAGTTGTCTAATTGTATAATGTCGTTTCAAATTGTATTCCTTGTGCACCTCAATTTTCTCTGTGCAAATAAGACACGTCGGGGTGCCCCTGTGCTCAACAATGAAATAGAACAAAACCCAACCTCCGAGCTGATGGTTTTAGGTCGTCTTAAAGGGGAACATTATCACAATTTCAAAAGGGTTAAAAACAATAAAAATCAGTTCCCATTGGCTTGTTGTATTTTTTGAATTTTTTTTTCAAAATTTTACCGGTCCCGTAATATCCCTAAATAAAGCTTTAAAGTGCCTTATTTTTGCTATCTTCGAAACCACTATCCATTTCCCTGTGACGTCATACAGTGCTGCCAATACAAACAACATGGCGGTTACCACAGCAAGATATAGCGACATTAGCTCGGATTCAGACTCGGATTTCAGCGGCTTAAGCGATTCAACAGATTACGCATGTATTGAAACAGATGGTCGGAGTATGGAGGCAGATAGCGAAAATGAAATTGAAGAAGAAATTGAAGATATTGAGCGAATAGCTATTGACGCTATTCGGCCATAGCATGGGTGTACCTAATGAAGTGGCCCATAGCATGGCTGCCTTATTAGCATCGCCGGTAAAATGTGCGGACCAAACGATCAGGACTTTCGCATCTTGTGACACTGGAGCAACTTAAATCCGTCGATTGGTAAGTGTTTGTTTCGCATTAAATGTGGGTATCTAGTTTCAAATGTACATACAGCTAGCGTAAATAGCATGTTAGCATCGATTAGCTGGCAGTCATGCCATAACCAAATATGTCTGATTAGCACATAAGTCAACAACATCAACAAAACTCACCTTTGTGATTTCGTTGACTTAATGGTTGCAAATGCATCTGCAGGTTATCCATACATCTCTGTGCCATGTCTGTCTTAGCATCGCCACTCAAATGTGGAGACACTCTGGTACATTCAATGGGGGTCTGGCGGCAGATTTCTTGCCAGTGGTGCAACTTGAATCCCTCCCTGTTAGTGTTGTTACACCCTCCGACAACACACCCACCAGGCATGATGTCTCCAAGGTTCCAAAAAATAGTCGAAAAAACGGAAAATAACAGAGCTGAGACCCGGTGTTTGTAATGTGAAAATGAAAATGGTGGGTGTGTTACCTCGGTGACGTCACGTTCTGACGTCATCGCTAAAAGACCGATAAACAGAAAGGCGTTTAATTTGCCAAAATTCACCCATTTAGAGTTTGGAAATCGGTTAAAAAAATACATGGTCTTTTTTCTGCAACATCAAGGTACATATTGACACTTACATTGGTCTGCTGGTAATGTTCCCCTTTAAAGAATTTGCAGGTAATCCTCCTTTTTCAGTGTCCTATTTACCACAATTTTCTCACCGAAAACTGCCGGTTGACATGTAGTCGGGATCCATGTTCGCTTGACCGCTCTGATCCATAGTAAAGCTTCACCTCCGGGAATTTTAAACAAGGAAACACCGTGTGTTTGTGTGGCTAAAGGCTAAAGCTTCCCACCTCCATCTTTCTACTTTGACTTCTCCATTATTAATTGAACAAATTGCAAAAGATTCAGCAACACAGATGTCCAGAATACTGTGTAATTGTGTGATGAAAAGAGACGACTTTTAGCTGCAAGTGGTGCTGGCTAATATGTCCCCTCCAACCAATAACGTCATCATACACGTCATCATTCCGCTGCGTTTTCAACAATTAACTCCGCGGGAAATTTAAAATTGTAATTTAGTAAACTAAAGCGGCCGTATTGTCATGTGTTGCAATGTTAATATTTCATCATTGATATATAAACTATCAGACTGTGTGGTCGCTAGTAGTGGCTTTCAGTAGGACTTTAAAGGCTAAATGTAATTTAGAAAAAGTTGTAACGTCGACGAATAAAACAAAGCTGTTTTTTTTTTTCTTTCAAACTGTCATTGCTCAAAACATAATATTGAATCAAAATCAATGTTATTATGAATTATTGACCTCTCCAAGGTTCCCATTACTTCACATCAAATATTCCACTAAGTGAAATATTTTTGGTGGAAGATTTAGCAAATTTGTTAAATAAATAACCAAAAAATTGATATTTTGTTGTTTTCTTACTGTACTGAAAATGTCCTCTGAACCGAGGTACGTACCGATCCGAAATGTTTGTGTAGCGTTACACCCCTAGTAGACACTAATGACATTATGTGTTTGTAAACTTTTGACCATGACTGTATATATGTATATATATATATATATATATATATATATTATCTCCCCATCTTTGCCCATTTTCATACATTCTTGAAAAAGCTACAGGAGCCACTAGGGCGGCTTTTCAGCCGACCTCCTCCCCCCCCCCCCCCCCCCCCCCCCCCCCACACACACCCACCCCCCACCGATTTAGCTCATCAGCAAAGCACAACCGTATTTCAAATGTTGGTTTTATGTGGAATTGTTTACATTTCCCTTTTATTTTGACGTTATAGTACCCTGGGCGGCCATATTGTTGTGCTACAAAAACATAGTTTGGCTGCCGGAGATGGATGTAAGAGCAGAAGCCTCCACAGCACTTGGGTCTCCTGCGCTTTGCATCTAATGCTCCCATAATCTGCCCAAACGTGAGCTTGAATAAATGGTCACACGCTCGTGGATTATCTTGGCAGGATGTTATTTTGTGCAGGAGAGGATGTTTGAAATGCCAGTCACCAACGCACAGCGCCCTCCCCCATCATCCTCTCTTCCCACACACGCAGTCTTTTATAATCTGCTGCTGAGCTGCACTGGAAGAGTGCGCCTTAGTAACGCCGAGCTCCGGCTTGTTTTTTTTTTGCAAATGTGCATAGAACACACGTGACAATGTCTATATTGAGGCAAGCACACACGGACTGTTTGGGGAGGCTTATTCAAAGCTTGTTACACCATGGTTGTTTTATTCCTGTATTACCCAATCACTAGGGGTGCAACGGTACGTGCATTTGTATTGAACCCTTTAGGTACTGGTAGGGTTGGGTATCATTTGAATTCCAACGATTCCGATTCTTTGTTTCCATTCCGATTTCTGACGATTCTCAATTCCGATTCTTCTTGTACCATGACAGGTAGTCCCTGAAAGGTGGTATGTATTTTGGGTTGAGAGTTTTCACCATATCCCTGCAAACATAAACAAACATGTAATGTTGCTGTTACTGTTTAGCCCAGTATCAATTAGCTTAGCTCTAACGTCATTGCTTAGCTAACCTAAATGTTGGAGATTCCACCTCTGAAAAGCGATTCAGTCTTTTGACTTTGTGTGCAGTGACCTTTCTGTGGCACCGACATCTTCCCCATTGCCGCTACGGTGAACGGAGTACGCTGAGCACATCGCGGAGCCTGGCTAGCAGCTTGGAAATTGTCTATGAAAAAAATACGCGGGCTAATTTGTTAGCTGCCTCAACGTTGGCGCAAAACACATTATTTATTGCATATACGTATGTTGTTTTACTTACCGGATTCGGACTGCAGTGCAGTCACCGAGGTGCTGGGCGTCGGAGCCGGAGCCAGAGGAAGAGGCAGAGGAGGACGGTCGGCGCAGCGCGTCGAAAACGGGACTCGCATTTATTTGTACTCCATGAACTCGGAGGTGCTTCATCATGTTGGACGTGCACCCTCCTAAGCACCAAACAGTCCTGTTACATTTCGCCGATATTTAATTTTTTTCAGTAAAACAAAGCCACACTTTCGACCGCCGACGCCCGCTATCCATGCTTGACTGACTCGCTCGGCTATGCTAACACTTCCGGCGGTGGGTTCTTCTTCGTTAGTGTTCAGCGGCTTCTTCTTCCGGTCGGTGGACTTATTCTTTTTTTCCGGTCGGCGGACTGGGTATCGAAACTAGGAATTGAAATTTTAACTTTTGAACGATTCCGGGAGAATCGGAAAGTTAGTCCCGGTTCCAATCGATACTCGATACCCAACCCTAAGTACTGGGGTTTCGCTTCGGTGCGGAGGTGAACCGAACGAGTTTCCAGACGGACATATGAAGTAGGGCAAACAATACTCAAAATGCTGGACATTTGAGGCATGTAAGAAACTTTGCCCTGACAGCCCCGCAAAAGAGGACATGTCCGGTGAAAAGAGGACGTATGGTCAGTCTATCCTAGCCCGGTTGCATGTCCTCTTTTGCGGGGCGGTCAGGGCAGAGTTTCTTACATGCCTCAAATGTCCGGCATTTTGAGTTATGGTTGGGTGTATTAACAATGTACGTTCAGGGTTAAGAAGGGGTTCAAACATTGTTCACCCAACAGCAACATTGGTGCGGGAGGAGCAGAGACAGTGAGAGAGAGAGTTATGATAAACGTGCATGTGTCGCCAGGCTCTGCTTTTTATCCATAGATTTATCAGATTTTATTTTTTATTATCTATAGCAGGGCTGTCAAAAGTGTGCCATTTGCGGCCCACAGCACATTCTAAAAATACTATTAAAATAAACAAAATCATAATTGGGGCGGCATAGCTCGGTTGGTAGAGTGGCCGTGTCAGCAACTTGAGGGTTGCAGGTTCGATTCCCGCTTGTGCCATTCTAGTCACTGCCGTTGTGTCCTTGGGCAAGACACTTGACCCACCTGCTCCCAGTGCCACCCACACTGCTTTAAATGTAACTTAGATATTGGGTGTCACTATGTAAAGTGCTTTGAGTCACTGGAGAAAAGCGCTATATAAATATAATTCATATAACAGAAGTGAAACATAAAAGCTTGAAGGTTAAATGTAATTTAGAAAAAGTTGCAACGTTGACTAATAAAACAAAGTTGTTGTTTTTTCCTTCAAACTGTCATTGCTCAAAACATAATATTGAATCAAAATCAATGTTATTATGAATTATTGACCTATCCAAGGTTCCGATTACTTCACAATAAATATTCCAATAAGAAAAATATTTTTGGTGGAAGATTTTGCAAATTTGGTAAATAAATTAGGTTAAAAAATGATATTTTGTTGTTTTCTTACTGTATCGAAAAATGAACCGAACCGTGACCTCTGAACTGAGGTACGTACCGAACCGAAATTTTTGTGTACCGTTAAACCCCTACCAATCACCGCCCCTATCTTTGTGATTTTTCAACTTTTTTTATTTGAATCCCCAAGGCATCCAAGCTGCATTGCTGGGAGAGGGAGATGAGTCCTGGGAGTAGAGAGTCAGCTGAGGCCTTGACAGAGTAGTAAGACCCAGCAGGGAGAGGGAGATGAGTCCTGGGAGTAGAGAGTCAGCTGAGGCCTTGACAGAGTAGTAAGACCCAGCAGGGAGAGGGAGATGAGTCCTGGGAGTAGAGAGTCAGCTGAGGCCTTGACAGAGTAGTAAGACCCAGCAGGGAGAGAGAGATGAGTCCTGGGTGTAGAGAGTCAGCTGAGGCATTGACAGAGTAGTAAGACCCAGCAGGGAGCGAGAGATGAGTCCTGGGAGTAGAGAGTCAGCTGAGGCCTTGACAGAGTAGTAAGACCCAGCAGGGAGCGAGAGGAGAGTCCTGGGAGTAGAGAGTCAGCTGAGGCCTTGACAGAGTAGTAAGACCCAGCAGGGAGCGAGAGGAGAGTCCTGGGAGTAGAGAGTCAGCTGAGGCCTTGACAGAGTAGTAAGACCCAGCAGGGAGAGAGAGATGAGTCCTGGGAGTAGAGAGTCAGCTGAGGCCTTGACAGAGTAGTAAGACCCAGCAGGGAGCGAGAGATGAGTCCTGGGAGTAGAGAGTCAGCTGAGGCCTTGACAGAGTAGTAAGACCCAGCAGGGAGCGAGAGGAGAGTCCTGGGAGTAGAGAGTCAGCTGAGGCCTTGACAGAGTAGTAAGACCCAGCAGGGAGAGAGAGATGAGTCCTGGGAGTAGAGAGTCAGCTGAGGCATTGACAGAGTAGTAAGACCCAGCAGGGAGCGAGAGGAGAGTCCTGGGAGTAGAGAGTCAGCTGAGGCCTTGACAGAGTAGTAAGACCCAGCAGGGAGCGAGAGGAGAGTCCTGGGAGTAGAGAGTCAGCTGAGGCCTTGACAGAGTAGTAAGACCCAGCAGGGAGAGAGAGATGAGTCCTGGGAGTAGAGAGTCAGCTGAGGCCTTGACAGAGTAGTAAGACCCAGCAGGGAGCGAGAGGAGAGTCCTGGGAGTAGAGAGTCAGCTGAGGCCTTGACAGAGTAGTAAGACCCAGCAGGGAGCGAGAGGAGAGTCCTGGGAGTAGAGAGTCAGCTGAGGCCTTGACAGAGTAGTAAGACCCAGCAGGGAGAGAGAGATGAGTCCTGGGAGTAGAGAGTCAGCTGAGGCCTTGACAGAGTAGTAAGACCCAGCAGGGAGAGAGAGATGAGTCCTGGGAGTAGAGAGTCAGCTGAGGCCTTGACAGAGTAGTAAGACCCAGCAGGGAGAGAGAGATGAGTCCTGGGAGTAGAGAGTCAGCTGAGGCCTTGACAGAGTAGTAAGACCCAGCAGGGAGCGAGAGATGAGTCCTGGGAGTAGAGAGTCAGCTGAGGCCTTGACAGAGTAGTAAGACCCAGCAGGGAGCGAGCAGCTAAATATAGCACACACTGTGGAGTGCTGCTGATGTCGTGGCCACAGAGGAGGGTTGCTTTTACTGCTGGGTAGCTATGCAGGCTCTGATTCGCTCATCCATCCATTTTCTACGGCTTGTCCCTTTTGGGGTCCCTGGGCGTGCTGGAGCCTATCTCAGCTGCACACATTTCCTTTAAAGGCCTACTGAAAGCCACTAGTTTATATATCAATGATGAAATATTAACATTGCAACACATGACAATACGGCCGCTTTTGTTTACTAAATTACAATTTTAAATTTCCCGCGGAGTTTCTGGTTGAAAACGTAGCGGAATGATGACGCTTATGATGACACGTGCGCGTGATGTCTCAGGTTGGAGGGGACATATTAGCCAGCACCACTTGCGGCTAAAAGTCCTTTCTTTTAATCGCATAATTACACAGTATTCTGGACATCTGTGTTGCTGACTCTTTTGCAATTTGTTCAATTAATAATGGAGAAGTCAAAGTAGAAAGATGGAGGTGGGAAGCTTTAGCCTTTAGCCACACAAACACACGGTGTTTCCTTGTTTAAAATTCCCGGAGATGAAGCTTTACTATGGATCAGAGTGGTCAAGCAAACATGGATCCCGACTACATGTCAACCGGCAGGTTTCGGTGAGAAAATTGTGGTAAAAAGTCGCCTCTTACCGGATTTCAGCGGAGCTTGCGCCGTACATGCAGCTGCAGTGACTTCCGTGAGACACTGGCGTCAACACACCCGTGGACACACCCCTCCAACTATCAGGTACAATTTTTTTTTTTTAACTTGATTTTATTATTATTATTATTTTTTTGTAGTCCTTCGCCATCAATATCCTCAGCCACAAATCTTTCATCCTCGCTCAAATTAATGGGGAATTTGTCGCTTTCTCGGTCCGAATAGCTCTTGCTGCTGGAGGCTCACATTATAAACAATGTTCAGATGTGAGGAGCCCTCACACCGGTGATGTCATCGTCTGCTACTTCCGGTACAGGCAAGGCTTTTTTATTATCGACCAAAAGTTGCAAACTTTATCGTGGATGTTCTCTACTAAATCCTTTCAGCAAAAATATGGCAAAATCACGAAATGATGAAGTATGACACATAGAATGGAGCTGCTATCCCCGTTTAAATAAGAACATCTCATTTCAGTAGGCCTTTAAAAGCCATGCATTGCTGGCAATGTTATTCTAACTTTTCCGTGTTACGCTACATTACATCCATCCAACCATCCATTTTTTACCGCTTGTCCCTTTTAGCGTTGCCGGGGGTGCTGGAGCCTATCTCTGCTGCATTCGGGCGGAAGGCAGAGCACACCCTGGACAAGTCGCCACAGGGCCAGCACAGACAGACAACATTCACACTCACATTCACACACTAGGGACTATTTAGTGTTGCCAGTCAACTTATTACTGACCTCTATCTGACTTTTTTAAATGCAAACAAAGGAGTTCCTCTTTTGGGCACATATTTCTCTTCGTGTTTTGTTGTCTTAGCTTCCATTGTGGTCTTCGTCCGTGCAATGTTGTTGACATCCATGTAGGGCTGGGCGATATGGCCTTTTTTTAATATCTCAATATTTTTAGGCCATATCGCGATACACGATATATATCTTAATACTTTGCCTTAGCCTTGAATGAACACTTGATGCATATAATCACAGCAGTATGATGATTCTATGTGTCTACATTAAAACATTCTTCTTCATACTGCATTCATATATGCTACTTTTAAACTTTCATGCAGAGAGGGAAATCACAACTAAGTCAATTGACCAAAAGTGTATTTATTAAACAGTTATTAAGCAGTGGCACAAACTTTCATGTCATTTCCAAAACAGAAAGTGCAAGATTGTCAGAGACATTTTAAAATAAGCTATTAGTGCACTTTTGTGCATGATGTCACTAAGATGACATATCAAAACAACACTGAATTAAAGTGCACTTTTTGTACATAACACCACTACAATGGTTTAAAACAAAGTGCACTTTTGTGCATGATGTCAAACAAGATATTTCAATAACTGTCGAATAAAAATGAGCTGCATTATAGGAAATCAAATCGCTATGTGGTTGGTTATATTGTGTATCATGATATGGCCTAAAATATCGAGATATTAAAAAACAGGCCATATCAGCCAGCCCTACATCCATGCTCCCGCCGGCTCTCGGCGTCAGGTTCTTTCAAGAGGTGTTCAACTGCTACCGCTACGTAGCACCATATCTCCAGTTATAGATGTAAAATTGCGGTTTAAACTATACCATATTTTTCGGACTATAAGGCGCACTTGAAATCTTTTTTTCCCCCTTTAAAACTCGACAGCTCGCCTTATAACCTGGTGCACCTAATGTACGGAATAATTTTGGCTGTGCTTACCGACCTCGAAGTTGCAATTTTTTACAATGACTAGGGGAGTTTGTTTGCATTTGGTCATATAGGTCAATGCTGCGCTTAGCTGCATTCAGAACATAATTAGAGGTCATTGACCTGAATTACTCACATTGTCCACTTAATGGTGACAAAATGACAGCATCAAAGTAAGGCTGGGCGATATGGCCTTTTTTTGATATCGCCATGCACGATACACGATATATTTCGATATTTTGCCTTAGCCTTGAATGAACACTACAGGATCTTCCCACTCCTTCTTGTCTCTCCTCACAGACAGCAAGCGCAGCTTCTTACATCGTCACATACTGTCACGTCATACGTCACATACGTATACGCCCTCACGGAGCAGAGAGGTAGCAGCACGGGTAACGTTAGCTGTGATGCTAGCGAAGCCGTGCGGGTGGTAATATGAGAGAAAAAAGGTGCGAACCTGGTCACAAACGAAGGAAGAATTAATTCCCAAGACAAAGAGCAGGGGGTCCATCATCTTGCGGTGGTTTGGCTTCAAGTGGGAATATGTCAATCAATCAATCAATCAATGTTTACTTGTATAGCCCTAAATCACTAGTGTCTCAAAGGGCTGCACAAACCACTACGACATCCTCGGTAGGCCTACATAAGAGCAAAGAAAACTCACACCCAGTGGGACGTTGGTGACAATGTTGTATAGACAACTTTAATTCGTCAAGTGTGGGGCACAAGCGTTGCTACCAAAATTGCCATTACTGCTAATGTAGCATCATTTGAAAAGTCACCCGCTAGATAGTGAAGGGTGCTTTGGAGATGTTGACATGCAAACTGCCGAAGCAACAGTTTCCACATCAACACCCTATGAAAAAAAAATCAACAACAAAAGGAGATAATGTCCACAGTAAACGACCACATAGCAAAGGACATACACTATTTGATTTCCTATTATGCAGCTCATTTTTATTTGGCACGTACTAAAATATCTTGTGTGACATCATGCACAAAAGTGCACTTTATTTTAGTGTTGTTTTGATATGTCATCTTAGTGACATCATGCACAAAAGTGCACTAATAGCTTGTTTTAAATGTCTGACAATCTTGCACTTTCTGATTTGAAATGACATGAATGTTTGTGCCACTGCTTAATAACTGTTTAATAAATACACTTTTGGTCAATTGATTTAGTTGGGATTATTATTTTTTGCATGAAAGTTTAAAATGAGCATATATTATCAATCAATCAATCATCAGTCAATGTTTATTTATACAGCCTTAAATCACAAATGTCTCAAAGGGCTGTACAAACTACTACGACTACGACATCCTCGGAAGAACCCACATAAGGGCAAGCAAAACTCACACCTAGTCGGACGCCAGTGACAATGATGACTATGAGAAACCTTGGAGAGGACCTTAGAGAGGACCTCAAATGTGTTCGAGGGATTGACAAACAGGCTGGACAGAAGTTGTACTGTTCAACACCCTGTAGTAATACTTTTTTTACATTGTACCAGATGTTGGGGCGTTACACATTTAATTATCCGATGCTAAGATGCTGCGGTGTGTGAAAGTGAGCACCTTTTTATGCAGGTTCCCTGTGTTATGTGGCGGATCTGTTCTTGGTTTGGCCTCTGTCAAAGCATACCGTGGAAAACTTTAGAGAGGCGCGGTGAGCCGAGGAAAGAGCAAGTTAGTAAACAGCGTTGGAGGTAAGAGCGTAAGCTACGAATGGAGGAAGTCTGCCATGTGATAGTACAGAAGTGGTGTGTGCCGGCTGATGAGTAAGCTCGCACCCTCGCTGGAATGAAAAGCCTTTGTGCTCCTAATAACAGCGCTGGCAGCCGTCCAGCAGCTCTGGCCAGTGTAGGATTAGTCTTGGACAATCAGGGCCGCGGGATCAAAACAAGGGACAGGAACACCAGGGTCATTCTGCTTGCTAGGATACCATCTGCCCCGCTCGCCTCCCTGCCGCAGTCTGGGGGAGGGGAGAGCGCCAGGGATGGGGGGGAAGGGCAGACCGGAGCTCGACAAGCAACAACAATGTTGTGGGGCGACTCTGTATGCAGCGCGGAGCAGCAGAAGGCAGGGAGGATTCTACATGTTGTCATAGTTCAGGCAGATATGAAGAGTGATGGCGTCGTATCCATAACAAATGAGGCGGGATGGCCCTGTACTGTGTTTAGGGGAAGCAAATCAAGCGCTACTTTCAAAGTAGCTGAGCTCATGGCCCGTCGTAAACTTCCCCCAAACAAACACGGTGTGAGACTTTATCACTGTTTCACAGGGAGACATGTTGAGTGTTATTTGCACCAAATGTTCTGCAAACATCACACAAAAGGAGGGGAAAAAATATCGGACCTTTAACATAGAGTTGGGCGATATGGCCTTTTATTAATATCTCGATATTTTTAGCCCATGTCACGATAAACGATATATATCTCCATATTTTTGCCTTAGCCTTGAATGAACACTTGATGCATATAATCACAGCAGTATGATGATTCTATGTGTCTACATTCAACATTCTTCTTCATACTGCATTCATAGATGCTACTTTTAAACTTTCATGCAGAGAAGGAAATCACAACTAAGTCAATTTAGCAGAAGTGTATTTATTAAACAGTTATTAAGCAGTGGCACAAACTAGGGCTAAGCGATATATCGATATGTACGATATATATCGCGGGGTTGTCTCTGTGTGATATAGAAAATGACTATATAGTAATATTTGAGTATACGTTCTCACGCAGTTGCTTTTAGCTGCGGGCGTACACTTCAGGCTCTTGTCGCTCTTTCCTGTCTCCTCACAGACAAACAGGCGCACATTCTTACATACGTCACATACTGTCACGTCATAAGTCACATACGTGTACGCCCTCGCAGAACAGAGAGGTAGCATACTGGGCTACGTTAGCAGCTAACGTAGTCCAGTATGAGAGAAAGAAGGTGCGGGTCTGGTAACAAATGAAGGAAGACTTAATTCCCAATAAAAACAGCAGGGTTTCCATCGTCTGGCGGTGGTTCGGCTTCAAGTGGGAATATGACGAACAGACAACCGTAATTTGTCAAGTGTGGGGGGGGGGAGGGTTGCTATAAAAAGTAGCATTACTGCTAATATGTAGCATCATTTGAAAAGTCACTCGCTAGAGAATGAAGAAAATTTCATAACCTTAGTAACATACCACATAGTGAAGGACAAATACTATTTGATTTCCTGTTAGCTCATTTTTATTTGACACTTAAAATGTCTCTGACAATCTTGCACTTTCTGTTTTGAAATGACTTGAATGTTTGTGCCACTGCTTAATAACTTTAATAAATACACTTTCGGTCAATTGACTTAGTTGTAGGGTTGTAACGGTATGTGTATTTGTATTGAAACGTTTCGGTACGGGGGTTTCGGTTCGGTTCAGAGGTGAACCCAACGTCACGGACATATGAAGTAGTGCACCGCATGTTTTGTAAACAATGCACACCGAGGCACCTTGAATTGATTAACGTGAACCCCGACTTAAACAAGTTGAAAAACTTATTGGGGTGTCACCATTTAGTGGTCAATTGTACGGAATATGTACTGTACTGTGCAATCTACTAATAAAAGTATCAATCAATCAAAAACAACAACACACGGCATGCTAGCAGCAACTGGGCTAAGATAGACTGACCACACCTCCTCTTCTCAGCAGATATGTCCTCTTTTGTGGAGCTGTCCAGGTGGAGATTCTTAAATGCCTCGAATGTCTGGCATTTTAAGTTAGGGTTGCGTGTATTTTCAATGTATGTTCAGGATTAAGAAGGGGTTAAAAACCAACAAAAAGTGGTGCGCGCAGCAACATTTGTGAGGGAGGGGCAGAGAGAGAGAGAGTTATGATAAAGGTGCATGTGTCGCCAGGCTCTGTTTTTTATCCATAGATTTATCAGATTTTATTTTTTATCATCTATAGCAGGGCTGTCAAAAGTGTGCCATTTGCGGCCCACAGCTAAGGTTTTAAAGGCCCACGGCACATTCTAAAAATACTATTAAAATAAACAGAAACAGAAACAAAAGTGAAATAAAAAAGCTTAAAGGCTAAACGTAAATTACAAAAAGTTGCAACGTTGACTAATAAAACAAAGCAGTTTTTTTTTCTTTCAAACTGTCATTGCTCCAAACATAATATTGAATCAAAATCAATGTTATTATGAATTAATGACCTATCCAAGTTTCCCATTACTTCACATCAAATATTCCACTAAGAAAAATATTTTTGGTGGAAGATTCAGCAAATTTGTTAAATAAATAATCAGAAGAATTTTATTTTGTTGTTTTCTTACTGTACTGAAAGTGAAACGAACCGAGGTACGTACCGAACCGAAATTTTTGTGTACCGTTACACCCCTATCATCCATCCATCCATCCATCCTTCCATTTTCTACCACTTGTCCCTTTCTATCATAATTAATTTGGCCAAAATTAAAATAAACGTTTTAACTATTCAATATTATCATAGTCAAATGCCTACAACATTCTCTCTCTATATGTTTGCCTTATTATTTTAACTTTATTCTCAGTTGCATAGAAAAAGGCATCCAATTAGAAGTGTGGATGCCCTCGTGTCTTGGCGGGGCAACAATGTATATCTCATGTTCAACAACATTTGGCGAGGTAATTGCTCGCAGGATTACGGATAATGAATATGCTTTCTTGATTGTTCACTTTGACACACGCCGGCAAGCCTTAACCGGAGTATGTACTCGTGTTTACAAATCTCCCCGCACACACGTGCACCAGTCAAAACAAGAGCGCATTGGCATCCACAACCAAGACGCTGTGCCTCACATCCTGTCTGACTGCACTAACAAAATAAAGGTCTGAGGGGGAAAAAAAGCTTTCATTATTTAATTTAGTTGAAATCTGCAGTGATGGAATGTTGCAGTAGAAGGACACTCGATCACCCAGCACACTTGCAAAGAAATCCTACGGCGTTTGGTGCGCCAGAAGAGCCGAGACAACTGGTGGCTGCGTTACCATGACGACGCGCCCGCTCACAACGCTCGGAGCATCTGACAGTTCCCAGTCGAGGAGAACATGGCCGTGCTGCAACGACTTGGCCCCGTGTGATTTTATTTCCTGGAGAGGACGCGTTTTGAAGCCGTGATGGCGGTGATGCGGAGGATCCAGGCAGATCCTTCCAGTGGTGCTTGAAGGCGTGGCAGAGGAGCCCGGAAAGTACGATACAGTCCAGGGTAGGGATGGGCGATATATCACAATCTGTATTACAGCCTCAGCCATAAAAATATACATCACAATATATTATTTGCCATATTCAAAACAGATAACCAAGTGTCCTCATTTCCAGTTGTATCATTTTATCAACACTATTCTTTATCTATTTGCTAATCTACTCTTGATATCTGGTTACTTTCTGTTGGAACACCATTGACTGATTACACACAATACATTCAATGGTGTAAAATAAGTAAAACATAGGCAAAAACTACGATTGGCTCTGATCTGAAGTCCTAAAGTCATGTAAACAATTAAAAAAAGCCGACCAAAGTTATTGATCTCATTACTGTCGTATCCACCATATACTGATACTATACATGGCATGGTTACTGTCGATATTTGTATCAATTTTCCCCAGCCGTTAAAATTCAAGAGCTTTAGCTTAGTGGTTAGCATTGCTTCTAGTGTAAAGTCAGGTAAACGGCAATGAAATTTTTTTTTTGCCAAATGAGAAGAAATATCATTCCAATCACTGTAGTATTGACCATATACTGATACTTGGCATTGTCACTGTCGATATTTGTATCAATCTTCCCCAGCCGTTGAAATTCAAGAGCTTTAGCTTAGTGGTTAGCATTGCTTCTTGTATAAAGTCCAGTAAACAACAACAAAAAAACATTTGTGATGAGGAGAAATATTGTTCCAATCACCGTAGTATCGACCATATACTGATACTATACTTGGCATTGTTGCTGCCGATATTTGTATCAATCTGCCCCACCCGTTAAAATTCAACAGCTTTAGCTTAGCAGTTCACCCTGCTTTTTGTATAAAGTCTGGCAAACAACAACAAAAAACGATTCCTGCTGAGAAGAAATATCGATCCAATCATTGTCGTATCGACCATTTACTGGTATTACACTGTGTTTTTTTGCAGCGTTTGTTAGTTAAGGTGGTGTCTCTCCAGGGGGACGGACGGATGGGAAGGGTGGGTGTAAGGAAGAATTATAATAAATCTGGCCTGTCGCCACCATCATGTCTCCGTCTCATCGCTGCCTGGGGGGGGGGGCAATAGACTACAGACTGTGGTGAAGTAGGCCGGCTCCGTCGCGAGAAGAAGCCTACAATTTTTGGTTGTGTTTTCCGCTCTGTATGCTGAATGACAATATACGATATATATCTCAATCTTTTTTCTGTAAAGTAAAAACAAAACTAGTTACCTGAGGTACTAAGTATGTCATTATTTTGACTTAGTAAATATTGACTTACTAAGACAAAATAATGACTAAGTCAATTCGATCCAATCCAATCCATCCATCCATCCATTTTCTACCGCTTATTCCCTTTCGGGGTCACGGGGGGTGCTGGCGCCTATCTCAGCTACAATCGGGCGGAAGGCGGGGTACACCCTGGACAAGTCGCCACCTCATCGCAGGGCCAACACAGATAGACAGACAACATTCACACTCACATTCACACACTAGGGCCAATTTAGTGTTGCCAATCAACCAATCCAAGCCACTTTATTCATATAGCAAATTTAAACAACAAAATGTTTCCAAAGTGCTGCACAACAATATTAAAAACAATATTCAAATACTATCCTGAGCTCCACCAATAACTGAACAAAACCCAAAAATAAATACATATAAAACCATTATAAAAATAATATGAATTAAATATGATTAAAAACAATCAAATTAAGGACTTACTGTAAATAAACAATTTGCAATAAGCGTTTGAAAAATACAGTTAAAAGTGGGGCCACATGCTGACATATGCTCAAATCATCACGCTTAATTTATTACAGCTTTTGGGAAGCCTGTAGTTGATTTTTATTATGTAAATGTTCTATTTGTATCAACATGTGATAGCAGGGACCCTGCCATTCAAAACTAGGCCGCTACATTACTAATGATTCATGTAACTACAGCTGAAAAATATAATACATTAGCAATAGGAGAGACAATTCATCCCTGAACACCAAGGAGTTCATGTAGGCTTTATGATGCACTTACATTATTATATCAACTATCAAAGACAGAAACTCTTCATTTAACATAATGTTCTTTTTTGCTGCTTCAACACATAAAAAGGTCAAGTGAAATAACTTAGTTGTTAAATGTAGGTCAATAATGCTTGTCTTTCTCTCAGGCAGACAGGGCTTTGCTGTCTGTAAAACACACATGCATGCTCACACCGCAAAATGAGCTAACGTTCCGCTAAAAGCTAATTAGCCTTCACCTCAAGGACTGCGAGCGAGTTGAGCTGCCGTTTATATTTCTAGAACGTCAACGGGCTTATAGTCATGTTACTAGTAGTTGACTTGGAGGTGTTTATTCTAATTTGGGGAGAGTCTGCTGCATTATGCTCACCTGCTAAACACCTTTCTGCTAACCCGCACCGTCTCTCCTCTCTGCCTGCCTCTGCGGTGAGTACTGACTCCATGCGCTCTGAATACTCACTGCTGATTGGCTGTTATCGTTTTGAATACGCACTGCTGATTGACTATTCCATGTGTTCTGAATACTAAGTGCTGATTGGCTGTTACCGCTCTCGATGGTTGTGTGGGTGGGACAATGCTGGGTGCTGCAGAGACGTACTGACGGAGGCAGAGGCAGTACAAAGCGTAGCAGCTTGTTAAGACTTTAGATTAGCACCAAATGATGATATAAATACATTTAATAAAGTCAAATACAAATATGGCAACAAGTGAAGTATCCTACACTTCTCTTTTGTAAAGTAAATCTGAACAGCTGATATGGGCATCTACATCAACTATAATATTAGCCTGAGAAGCTGGACAGGACAAAAAAAAAAAAAATATATATATTTATACGTATTTTTTTAAGACTTTAGCTTAGGCGGTGGCTCTTTGTTGTTAAGGCGGCCGCCTTAACAACAAAGGGCTGCGGGAAACCCTGCATTAGTAAGCAAGACCATAACTTTGGTGTCTCTTTGAGAATATAGAACATTAAACACTGTGCTCAAAAATCCCTCTTAAAATGTTTCAGTACGACTTAAAGTTAAAGTAGCTATGATTGTCACACACACACACACACTAGGTGTGGCAAACTTACTCTCTGCATTTCACCCATCACCCTTGATCACCCCCAATTTGCTCACACATTTGTTCACAAAGTGGTGACCTTCGCCTCGTTCTTGTTTGTGAATAACTGAGCATTTCTCAGAAGCTGCTTTTATAGCCAATCATGGCACCCACCTGTTCCCAATTAGCCTGCACACCTGTGGGATGTTCCAAATAAGTGTTTGATGAGCATTCCTCAACTTTATCAGTATTTATTGCACCTTTCCCAACTTCTTTGTCACGTGTTGCTGGCATCAAATTCTAAAGTTAATTATTATTTGCAAAAAAACAACAAGGTTTATGAGTTTGAACATGAAATATGTTGTCTTTGTAGCATATTCAACTGAATATGGCTTGAAAAGGATTTGCAAATCATTGTATTCTGTTTATATTTACATCTAACACAATTTCCCAACTCATATGGAAACAGGGTTTGTATGACAGAGAGACACAACTGCTCTGTACTACTCTGTACTTAGTCAGAGTACCACTCCGTACAGCAGCGTTTTAAAAAGTCATACTTTTTTTTTTTTAAACCGATACCGATAATTTCCAATATTACATTTTAAAACATTTATGGTCCGATAATGTCGGCAGTCCGACATTATCGGACTTCTCTAGTTTTCATACATCCATCCATTTTCTACCGCTTATTCCCCTTGGGGCCGCGGGGGGTGCTGGTGCCTATCTCAGCTACAATCAGGCAGAAGGCGGGGTACACCCTGGACAAGTCGCCACCTCATCACAGGGCCAACACAGATAGACAGACAACATTCACACACTAGGGACCATTTAGTGTTGCCAATCAACCTATCCCCAGGTGCATGTCTTTGGAAGTGGGAGGAGCCTATCCCCAGGTGCATGTCTTTGGAGGTGGGAGGGGCCTATCCCCAGGTGCATGTCTTTGGAGGTGGGAGGACGCCAGAGTACCCGGAGGGAACCCACGCATTCACGGGGAGAACATGCAAACTCCACACAGAAAGATCCCGAACCCGTGATTGAACCCAGGACTTCTCAGGACCTTCGTATTGTGAGGCAGACACACTAACCCCTCTTCCATCGTGCTGCCCGTCTAGTTTTCAATCCAGGAAAAATAAGACCCCTTTATCGACAGTGAGCTTTATAACCTGATGCGCCTTATGGTCTGAAAAATACGATACTTGGTATAGTCCATCCATCCATCCATCCATCCATCCATCCATCTTCTTCCGCTTATCCGAGGTCGGGTCGCGGGGGCAGCAGCCCAAGCAGGGAAACCCAGACTTCCCTCTCCCCAGCCACTTCGTCTAGCTCTTCCCGGGGGATTCCGAGGCGTTCCCAGGCCAGCCGGGAGACATAGTCTTCCCAACGTGTCCTGGGTCTTCCCCGTGGCCTCCTACCGGTTGGACGTGCCCTAAACACCTCCCTAGGGAGGCGTTCGGGTGGCATCCTGACCAGATGCCCGAACCACCTCATCTGGCTCCTCTCCATGTGGAGGAGCAGCGGCTTTACTTTGAGTTCCTCCCGGATGGCAGAGCTTCTCACCCTATCTCTAAGGGAGAGACCCAAACTCATTTGGGCCGCTTGTACCCGTGATCTTATCCTTTCGGTCATGACCCACAGCTCTCATGACCATAGGTGAGGATGGGAATGTAGATCGACCGGTAAATTGAGAGCTTTGCCTTCCGGCTCAGCTCCTTCTTCACCACAACGGATCGGTACAACGTCCGCATTACTGAAGACGCCGCACCGATCCGCCTGTCGATCTCACCATCCACTCTTCCCTCACTCGTGAACAAGACTCCTAAGTACTTGAACTCCTCCACCGCGGCTACATAAGCTCGCTCTTGGACGTGGAACGTCACCTCACTTGGTATTATTGTTATTATTGATATTTGTATCAATATGTTGACTTGGGAAAGCTCCAGCTCAGCGGTTAGAAAGGCTGTTTGTATCTTTCAATGGACTGTACTGCATGTTTGGCTACTCCTTGTCCTCTAGTCCTCCAGTGATAATGTTACTTATGAGAAACGTCGTTAATATTTCCCGGCGTGGATTCGCCAGCCGCTATCTCACTGGCGTCACCCCCCTCTAATGTGTAACTTGAGCACTGAGTGGGTATTTGACTGCCGCCAGGGGAAGACAAGGAAGCGGGTTAAAGTAGACGTCAGGTCAGATGCTCTAATTTGAGACTAAGCTGGTCGGTTGTGGCTGGAAAAAAAAAAAAAAAACGAGGAAAAGAGAGGCTGATGTAATGTGTAACATTATCTCTCTTCTTTGTTGATGCTTGTGTGCTCATATGTGCACATTAAGTGTGTTTGTGTGTGCATTAGCAGCGAGGGCCAACCTGCTGGCTTTCATCAATAATTCATAATTCACCAGTGCGCCCCCCCCCCCCCCAACTACCTCGTCTCCCCGCCTACCCGCTCTCCTAAACACCACGCCCGTCATTACCCAACATCGCACCACGGAATTCTCCACACCCCCCGCTATGTGTTTACATCATTTCTTGGATGCAAGTACAATTAAAGAGGGTTTTGGTTTGGTTTTGTTTGCCCAGTGTGGTGACCATGGAGGCCTGTGAGGTACAAAACTATGCAATGAGAGACTAATGCCTGGACACTGAAGTCCTAGAAACAGCATGTTTGTATGCTCATTATTAGCACAGCAACTAATATTCCATGACCAGTGGAGGTAAACATGAAAGGACTACTAAATTATTACATACTTTTCAATAATGCACGTTTTCCTCACATGCACAGTTATAAAAAAAAATTATTTAAACTTGCAAAAAGAGGTCTTTGTCCACATAAAAAGCCATTCACTGGCCATCAAGCGGGTTTTGTCTAAATCAAAAGACTGCTAGGATTTGTTGTGTACTTTAATAATTTGATTCAGGGCACATATCATTCATGTTGTAAAGGCAAAATAAAAACATCCTAGACCAGGGATCACCAACACGGGCACCAGGTCGCCCGTAAGGACCAGATGAGTCGCCCGCTGGCCTGTTCTAAAAATAGCTCAAATAGCAGCACTTACCAGTGAGCTGCCTCTATTTTTTAAATTGTATTTATTTACTAGCAAGCTGGTCTCGCTTTGCTGGACATTTTTAATTCTAAGAGAGACAAAACTCAAATAGAATTTGAAAATCCAAGAAAAAAGACTTGGTTTTCACTTGTTTAAATAAATTCATTCATTTTTTACTTTGCTTCTTATAACTTTCAGAAAGACAGTTTTAGAGAAAAAAATACAACCTTAAAAATGATTTTAGGATTTTTAAACACATATACCTTTTTACCTTTTAAATTCCTTCCTCTTCTTTCCTGACAATTTAAATCAATGTTCAAGTCAATTAATTTTTTTATTGTAAAAAATAATAAATACATTTTGATTTAATTCTTCATTTTAGCTTCTGTTTTTTCGACGAAGAATATTTGTGAAATAAAATTCAAAAAAATTATTCTGGCAAATCTAGAAAATCTATAGAATCAATTTTAAATCTAATTTCAAAGTCTTTTGAATTTCTTTTACATTTTTTGTTCTGGAAAATCTAGAAGAAATAATGATCTGTGTTTGTTAGAAATATAGCTTGATCCAATTTGTTATATATTTTAACAAAGTGCAGATTGGATTTTAACCTATTTAAAACATGTCATCAAAATTCTAAAATTAATCTTAATCTGTAAAAATGACTAATGATGTTCCATAAATTAGTTTTTTAATTTTTAAAAAAAGATTTGAATTAGCTAGATTGACTCTTCTTTTTTCGGTTGAATTTTAAATTTTAAAGAGTCGAAATTGAAGATAAACTATGTTTCAAAATGTTATTTTCATTTTTTTCCTGTTTTGTCCTCTTTTAAACCGTTCAATTAAGTGTTTTTTCCATCATTTATTCTCTACAAAAACCTTCCGTAAAAGGAAAAAAATGTACGGCGGAATGACAGATGGAAATACCCATTTAAAAAAAAATATACATAGATTTATTTATTAAAGGTAAATTGAGCAAATTGGCTATTTCTGGCAATTTATTTAAGTGTGTATCAAACTGGTAGCCCTTCGCATTAATCAGTACCCAAGAAGTAGCTCTTGCTTTCAAAAAGGTTGGTGACCCCTGTCCTAGACTATTAATAATTGTACATTTGTTACATATTATATATGTTATATAAAAATATAATATAACATATCAGTATATATGCTATACTGTATACAAAATAGGGTTGTACGGTATACTGGTATTAGTATAGTACCGCGATACAAATGAATCATATTCGGTACTATACCGCCTCTGAAAAGTACCGGTCCATCACCATATATTTATATATATATATATATATATATATATATATATATATATATATATATATATATATATATATAAAATCTGTTCATGATGTTCATGAATGAGTATATCGGTTCGGCCACAGTGTTCAATGGAGGAGTCTGATGTACAAAATATGCAGGCATCATACTGATGTACAAAATATGCAGGCATCATACTGATGTACAAAATATGCAGGCATCATACCACTTCCCCTTCGAGCTGTCCTGGATGAACTGAAATAATTTTTTCCAATCATTTTGGAACTTGCGAGTGTACTTCTTCTTCTTACTCGTCGTCGCCATGTCTCTTCTTTGTTCTTCTGCTTTGTCTCCGTTATGTTTTTGGACATTACTACTTGCCCTAATTTTGAAGCAATGCATGCTGGGAATCCGGATGTTGTGTGTCTGTGTATTAACGTGCCGGCTGGAATAAACACACACTGAGTAATAGCTCCATGCCTGCCTACTTTATGGGTTATAGATAAACCTATGGATAACGGAGACATCTATAATAGTCCTTTAAGACACGCCCCCAATATTGTTGCCCGGGTGGAAATCGTGAGAAATTTGGGAGAATGGTTGCCCCGGGAGATTTTCGGGAGGGGCACAAACATTCGGGAGTCTCCCGGGAAAATCGGGTGTGTTGGCAAGTATGGTCTTTGTCCACATAAAAGCCATCAAACGCTTTTTGTCTCATCAAAAGACTGGTAGGACTTTTTGTGTCCCTTAATATTATGATTCAGGGCACTTGTCATTTATTGGCCCGCAACACGTTGTAAAGGCAAAATAAAAACATCCGGAACTATTAATAATTGTACATTTGTTATACATTGTATATGTTGTATAAAAATATAATATAACATATCAGTATATATGCTATACTGTATATATAATAGGGTTGTACGGTATACCAGTGTTAGTATAGTACCGCGATACTAATGAATCATTTTCGGTACTATACAGCCTCTGAAAAGTACCGGTCCATCACAACCCCGTCGTCGTCACGTCGTGACATTGCTTGTTTTACGAGCAGACAAGCATGTTCGGCAGCGCACAATCCCAGAGTACTGACAAGCAGACATAGTGTGAAGACATAAATGGGAGAACGGACGTATTTCTGCTTGAAAACTAACAATAAAGGTGAAGCTGTAACACTGAAACGCCCTCAGGAAGAGGTGCTTTAAGACAAGGCTAGCTAACTAGCGGCTAAAGCCCAGCCCTAGTCTGCAGTGTGTTAGCTATTTCTAAATCACTGATGCTCGCCTCCACTGCGACAAAAAAAGTAAGTTTCTTACAAATATGCGGGACGAGGAATAGCTAAACATGCTTCACTACGCACCATAGCTCACTGGTGTCACAATGTAAACAAACACCACTGGTAGATCTACACCTGACATCTACTGTAATGATACCAAGTACAGGAGCGTACCTTTTCAATGCTACTATGATTATGTCGATATTTTTCATCTTCTTTCGTTTAAAAAATGTATATAATGTTTATAAACTCAGGAAATATGTCCCACATGAGGACTTTGAATACGACCAATGTATGATCCTGTAACTCCTTGGTATCGGATTGATACCTAAATTTGGGGTATCATCCAAAACCAATGGAAAAGTATTCACACAAAAGAAGAATACATGATTATTACATTTTAACAGAAGTGAAGATAAAACATGTTAAAAGAGAAAGTAAGCAAATATTAACAATAAATGAACAATTAGATTAATGATACATTTTCTACCACTTGTCCTTATTAATATTGACAAAATAATAGGTGTATAAATGACACAATATGTTACTGCATATGTCAGCAGCTAAATTAGGAGCCTTTGATTGTTTACTTACTACTAAAAGACAAGTTGTCTTGTGTGTTCAAAATTACATTTAAGGACAAACTTGCAATAAGAAACATATGTTAAATGATAACCTAAGTTTTTTTGTTAAAATAAAGCCAATATTGCAACTTTTTGTGGTCTCCTTTATTTAGCGAAAAGTATCAAAATCCTTTTGGTACCGGTGCCAAAATATTGGTATAAGTTAGTTTTGCATAATATTGTGAAACAAAAAGCCAGAAAATGTCTGCTAATGGGTGTCTTTTTGCCGTCCTTATACACACACACACACACACACACACACACACACACACACACACACACACACACACACACACACACACACACACACACACACACACACACACACACCATAGTAATACTTGTATCTTTAACTACAGTAACCGTAATGGGCCGACAATCCATCAAACAATGCAGCTTCAAAGTCGTACTAAAACATTTTGACAGATTTTTGAGTGCCGTGTGTAATGTTATTTATTTCCAACGGAACATTTCAAGTTTTGGTGTTGTTTACTGGCGTCATATTGCAGTCGACACATGTCTCATATCTACTGCTCACACTTACTATTACACCATGTAGCAAATAAAATAGCTTGGAGGTGGGTAAGCACAACCACACTCTGGTTTTTGAGAAAATTAAGGGATATCAAGTGCGAAAAATACATGAAAAATAAAACATTTTCACTTATTTTCAATACGTGGCGGCTATGATTTGGCTGTGGCGGTGAGCCAAAACCCTGCTCTTTTGACAGTTGTCCTAAATGTTTCCAAATACTTCCAAGGAAGTGTCGTTTCATATTGTTGTTTAGAAAGACTCAGGCGTTTGTGTTGTTCAACTGTCTTTCCATTATCTACCTACTTCTTCATTTTGCAACCTTCCAGAGCCGACAAAGCCAAGTAAACACTCTGATATGCGGAAGAATTCATTTATAACCCCACCCCCTACTCTCACACACACACACACACACACACACACACACACACACACACACACACACACACACACACACACACACACACACACACACACACACACACACACACACACACACACACTGCCTATGTAGGTCATCATGACTCACTCCTTTATGCTTCAAAAGCTGAATCCCTGCTCAGTTTCTCTATCTTGAGACCTTTCAGTGTTGCGTAAGAGAGGTGTACGTTCAAATTGACTGCAAAAAAAGATATATTTTTTTCTTATATTTTGGCTTCTTTGCTCGTGAACATGATAGAGCCTTTTTTTTTTTAAATAACCTATACAAATTCAGTTCAGAGGGTCCTGTGTTTGATATGAATAGCTGCAAATACTAGAAAACATTGTTGCTTATCTCCGGCAAGCATAAAAAGTTGATCTAATCGAATATGACTTTTCCACTTGTGTTTGTGTAGCGCAACACTTTCATTTGTAAACATGGGGTTTTATGCACAATGTTGTGTTCATTTATATCAGGTGTGTCCTACACAGGAGACAATTTTTTTTTATTGGCCTGCAAGACATTCTAAAGACAGAAATAAACATCCTGGATTAGAACCAGGGATGCACTGATTAATCGGTAACTGAATATATTCGGCCGAATATGGCAAAAAAAGCCACAATCGGCCTTCGGTGGAATGAGTTAAAAACAAGGCCGAATAGTGGCGTGTGACGCGGTGACGCAATCAACCAACGTGCAGTGACGTTGGGATATGTTGTGTACCTGTATAAGTGTATGAGGTTACAATGTTGTGTACCTGTATAAGTGTATGAGGTTACATGCACACACTTATTGAGATTTAGTGGGGCCTCTGTTTACATTATTAGCCTGTTGTGTAGGCTACCTGTATAAGTGTATGAGGTTACAAGCACACACTTATTGAGATTTAGTGGGGCCACTGTTTACATTATTAGCCTGTTGTGTAGGCTACCTGTATAAGTGTATGAGGTTACATGCACACACTTATTGAGATTTAGTGGGGCCTCTGTTTACATTATTAGCCTGTTGTGTAGGCTACCTGTATAAGTGTATGAGGTTACATGCACACACTTATTGAGATTTAGTGGGGCCTCTGTTTACATTATTAGCCTGTTGTGTAGGCTACCTGTATAAGTGTATGAGGTTACATGCACACACTTATTGAGATTTAGTGGGGCCTCTGTTTACATTATTAGCCTGTTGTGTAGGCTACCTGTATAAGTGTATGAGGTTACAAGCACACACTTATTGAGATTTAGTGGGGCCTCTGTTTACATTATTAGCCTGTTGTGTAGGCTACCTGTATAAGTGTATGAGGTTACAAGCACACACTTATTGGGATTTACTTGAGCCTTCTGTTTACATTATTAGCATATCTACTGTGGCTAAGCAGACTTTTGCCAAAAGGACAATAATTAATTTGTTGTGGGTTTATCCACTTTAATGCACTTTATTTTTTTTTTGGAATGCATGTTTTGTTTGAAGGCCTAATATAAATGAAAAACTTTGTGCTTTTTTTGAAAAGCAAAGACTACTGGAATATTAAAAAAATGTCAATATTCAATAGAAAAATACTTTATTTGAAAAACATGTCTAAATATTTATTCTATGCTATTTATGCAATATTTTAAAAATTGTGAAAAACTGCATTCATTATTCGGTATTTGGTATTCGGCCTTCAGCCAAGCGTTTACATTTTATTCGGCTTCGGCCACAAATTTTCATTTCGGTGCATCCCTAATTAGAACACTACACAAAAGAATAGAATGGCGATTCCTTCGGGAAAAAAATGTTGACACCCCTGATTGTAAAAGTTAGCTTGTGTCAATTACTAAGTTATGTTATTCTAAGGAGTCGGGCTGCAAAAATTGGCCAAAAAAACGATAGCATGGTAACGTTAGAATAATAACAGTTAGCACATGTCAAGTATTAAATTCTATGACTCTGAGGCGTTGGGCTGCAAAATTGGCAAAATTAAGTTAGCATGGTTATGTTTGTGTGCTAACAGTTAGCATGTGTCAAGTACCAAGTTCTATGACGTTGAGGCGTTCGGCTGCAAAATTGGACAAAAAAGTTAGCATGGCAACGTTTGCATGCTAGCGGTTAGCATATGTCGGGTACCAAGTTCTATGACTCTGAGGCGTTCAGCTGCGAAACTGGCAAATAAAGTTAGCATGGTAATGTTTACGTGCTAACAGCATGTGTCAAGTACCAAGTTCTATGACTATGAAGCGTACACATGTAGAATTAGCTAAAAAAAAAAAAAAGTTAGCATCCTAATTAGGGTTGTGGACATTTGGGCACCACACTATTTGATTCAATTTTTGGGGATTCAGAATCGTTTTTCCATTCAAAATCAATAAAAGAAATGTTTTTAAACGCTGGGTGCCAGTTCTATGATTAACTACATTTCTTCATAAAATAGATAAACATCTCTAATAGATGTTTGTACTTCTTAAAAGAAACAGTCTTTTGTAAAGTTTGTGGACGGGACAGATTTTTAAATTTTTTATGTTTTTAATCGATTAGGAATCGTTACACAAGAATTGCGATTTGATTGAAAAATATTTTTTTTTGACACCCCTGATAGTAAAAGTTAGCTTGTGTCAAGTATTAAGTTATGTTATTCTAAGGCTTTGGGCTGGTAACGTTAGCATAGTAACAGTTAGCATATGTCAAGTATTAAATTCTATGACTCTGAGGTGTTCGGCTGCAAAATAGGCCAAAATAAAGTTAGCATGGTAATGTTTGTGTGCTAACAGTTGGCATTTGTCAAGTACCAAGTTCTATAACGCTGAGGCGTTCGGCTGCAAAATTGGCCAAATCAAAGTTAGCATGCTGATAGTTAGCATATGTCAAGTATTAAACTATATGGCTCAGAGCCGTTCGGCTGCAAAATTGACAAAATAAAGTTAGCATTGTAATGTTTGCATGCTAACAGTTGGCATGTGTCAAGTACCAAGTTCTATGACGTTTGGGCTTTCGGCTGCAAAATAGGCCAAAGAAGTTAGCATGGCAACATTAGCATAATATTGTCAGAGTCCAGTCCATAGTGGATCCAACAATAGTGGGAGTCCAGTCCATAGTGGATCTAACATAATAGTGAGAGTCCAGTCCATAGTGGATCTAACATAATAGTGAGAGTCCAGTCCATAGTGGATCTAACATAATAGTGAGAGTCCAGTCCATAGTGGATCTAGCATAATTGTGAGAGTCCAGTCCATAGTGGATCTAACATAATAGTGAGAGTCCAGTCCATAGTGGATCTAACATAATAGTGAGAGTCCAGTCCATAGTGGATCCAACATAATAGTGAGAGTCCAGTCCATAGTGGATCTAACATAATAGTGAGAGTCCAGTCCATAGTGGATCTAACATAATAGTGAGAGTCCAGTCCATAGTGGATCTAACATAATAGTGAGAGTCCAGTCCATAGTGGATCTAACATAATAGTGTGAGAGTCCAGTCCATAGTGGATCTAACATAATAGTGAGAGTCCAGTCCATAGTGGATCTAACATAATAGTGAGAGTCCAGTCCATAGTGGATCTAACATAATAGTGAGAGTCCAGTCCATAGTGGATCTAACATAATAGTGAGAGTCCAGTCCATAGTGGATCTAACATAATAGTGTGAGAGTCCAGTCCATAGTGGATCTAACATAATAGTGAGAGTCCAGTCCATAGTGGATCTAACATAATAGTGAGAGTCCAGTCCATAGTGGATCTCACATAGTAGAGTGAGAGTCCAGTCCATAGTGGATCTCACATAATAGTGAGAGTCCAGTCCATAGTGGATCTAACATAATAGTGAGAGTCCAGTCCATAGTGGATCTCACATAGTAGAGTGAGAGTCCAGTCCATAGTGGATCTCACATAGTAGAGTGAGAGTCCAGTCCATAGTGGATCTCACATAGTAGAGTGAGAGTCCAGTCCATAGTGGATCTAACATAATAGTGAGAGTCCAGTCCATAGTGGATCTAACATAATAGTGAGAGTCCAGTCCATAGTGGATCTAACATAATAGTGTGAGAGTCCAGTCCATAGTGGATCTAACATAATAGTGAGAGTCCAGTCCATAGTGGATCCAACATAATAGTGAGAGTCCAGTCCATAGTGGATCCAACATAATAGTGAGAGTCCAGTCCATAGTGGATCTAACATAATAGTGAGAGTCCAGTCCATAGTGGATCTAACATAATAGTGAGAGTCCAGTCCATAGTGGATCTAACATAATAGTGAGAGTCCAGTCCATAGTGGATCTCACATAGTAGAGTGAGAGTCCAGTCCATAGTGGATCTCACATAATAGTGAGAGTCCAGTCCATAGTGGATCTAACATAATAGTGAGAGTCCAGTCCATAGTGGATCTAACATAATAGTGAGAGTCCAGTCCATAGTGGATCTAACATAATAGTGAGAGTCCAGTCCATAGTGGATCTAACATAATAGTGAGAGTCCAGTCCATAGTGGATCTAACATAATAGTGAGAGTCCAGTCCATAGTGGATCTAACATAATAGTGAGAGTCCAGTCCATAGTGGATCTAACATAATAGTGTGAGAGTCCAGTCCATAGTGGATCTAACATAATAGTGAGAGTCCAGTCCATAGTGGATCCAACATAATAGTGAGAGTCCAGTCCATAGTGGATCCAACATAATAGTGAGAGTCCAGTCCATAGTGGATCTAACATAATAGTGAGAGTCCAGTCCATAGTGGATCTAACATAATAGTGAGAGTCCAGTCCATAGTGGATCTAACATAATAGTGAGAGTCCAGTCCATAGTGGATCTAACATAATATTGTGAGAGTCCAGTCCATAGTGGATCTAACATAATAGTGAGAGTCCAGTCCATAGTGGATCTAACATAATAGTGAGAGTCCAGTCCATAGTGGATCTAACATAATAGTGAGAGTCCAGTCCATAGTGGATCTAACATAATAGTGAGAGTCCAGTCCATAGTGGATCTAACATAATAGTGAGAGTCCAGTCCATAGTGGATCTAACATAATAGTGAGAGTCCAGTCCATAGTGGATCTAACATAATAGTGAGAGTCCAGTCCATAGTGGATCTAACATAATAGTGAGAGTCCAGTCCATAGTGGGGCCAACAGGAGACGCCCCCAACTGATGCACGGATGAGACGTCCAGTCCACCCTTGGTCCCATGAAATTGCTTAGGACTTCTATCAAATATTTCACTAATAACCCAAAGTTGAGGTGTAGATTTTTGTTCAGATAGTTTAGCACATATTGATCGACCTATATCGTAATTGTTCTAGTATCTTTAATACACAAAAAGTCATGAAAGTGGACCCCTGAGTGTGTCAGTTTTATGTATGAACTCCTTGTTGAAAAATGTTAGGACACCCCTGATTTATATGTATAGAACTTACCTGGACTCACCTACTTATTGAACTGTTTGACTTGTCATTATTGTCTTATTAAATATGCAGGGGCTCTCTTATCATCTGCTCCTTCACTGCATGTACATTTAAACCCCAAACATTGTGTTTGTCAAATAAGAAATATTATTTCGGACACATTTTGAAGTTGGATATTAAAATCCAGAATGTTTGGTCGTCACGAGAGAGAGAGAGAGAGAGAGAGAGAGAGAGCAGACATGTGCAAAGTGTCCCTCGCCTGCAGTGTAGTGAAAGGATGGCTTCACAAAACTGGCTTACTATCGTGACCCACATTCCAAAACGTGTGTGTCCTTTTGTCCTAATCTCCTCGGGCTGCTTTCTTATTGACCAAACCAAGGGTGGAGGGAAAAAACAGCGAGCCCAGGGACTTTTTTTTGATGAGTCACTCAACCGGACAAAACCAAGAGGAGTGAAGAAAATGATAAAATGTTTGGTACACAAAGTCCTCCCCTCTGCTTGTTGAAAGGCCATGATGGTGATGTCACACATTGTTGACTTTTCAGAGAATGTATATTTGACAAGGACCGCCCTCAATGCTGGGCTGCACTGTGTTTGTTTACTGACTTTTTGATTGATTGATTGATACTTTTATTAGTAGATTGCACAGTACAGTACATATTCCGTACAATTGACCACTAAATGGTAACACCCCAATAAGTTTTTCAACTTGTTTAAGTCGGGGTCCATGTTAATCAATTCATGGTACAAATATATACTATCAACATAATACAGTCATCACACAAGTTAATCATCATAGTATGTACATTGAATTATTTACATTATTTACAATCCGGGGGGTGGGATGAGGAGCTTTGGTTGATATCAGTACTTCAGTCATCAACAATTGCATCAACAGAGAAATGTGGACATTGAAACAGTGTAGGTCTTATTTAGTAGGATATGTACAGCCAGCAGAGAACATAGTGAGTTCACATAGCATAAGAACAAGTATATACATTAGAAGTACATTTGAGTTGTTTATAATCCGGGGAGATGGGATGTGAATGGAGGAGGGTATTAGTAAAGTGTTGAAGTTGCCTGGAGGTGTTGTTTTAGAGCGCTTTTGAAGGAATATAGAGATGCATGTACTTTTATACCTGTTGGGAGTGCATTCCACATTGATGTGGCATAGAAAGAGAATGAGTTAAGACCTTTGTTAGATCGGAATCTGGGTTTAACGTGGTTTGTGGAGCTCCCCCTGGTGTTGTGGTTATGGCGGTCATTTACGTTAAGGAAGTAGTTTGACATGTACTTCGGTATCAAGGAGGTGTAGCGGATTTTATAGACTAGGCTCAAGTTGTTTGACTCTGTCCTCCACCCTGAGCCAGCCCACTTTGGAGAAGTGGCTTGGATTGAGGTGTGATCTGGGGTGGAGGTCTAAAAGTAACCGGACTAGCTTCTTCTGGGATGTTTGGAGTCTAGATTTGAGGGTTTTGGAGGTGCTGGGGTACCAGGAGGTGCAAGCGTAATCGAAGAAGGGTTGAATGAGAGTTCCCGCTAGAGTGGCCGTCCTTCACTTTAATTGGACCGTTGGGAACGTGTACCGAACTTTAGGTTCCTTCTCAAAATATTTCAAAATAAAAAAACACATGTGCCATTACTGGGGTTGCACAAACAATATCATCCCGATTCAAAATCCAATTTATAATTTTAAAGAATCTATCTAAAAAAAAATAAAAAATAGAAATAAATATAGATCAACAAAAATAGATAGTTAACGTTTTTAAGACATCTGCATGCAACCAGCTTTTCTAACCGGAAGTGTGTTTAAAATAAGTTTATTCATAATTACTATACTTTGCGAAAATCTGATTCAATCGAGAATCGTGTTTTATCGACAACTGGTTCTGAATCAAATTCATCACCCCAGGAGCCGGAAATAGATCAACTCGTTAGGTTTTGCATGATATTACACCCTTACACGTAGGGCTGGGCGATATATCGATATACTCGATATGCTTGCTATATCCTGGGTTTGTCTCTGTGAAGTGAAGTGAATTATATTTATATAGCGCTTTTCTCAAGTGACTCAAAGCGCTTTACGTAGTGACACCCAATATCTAAGTTACATTATAACCAGTGTGGGTGGCACTGGGAGCAGGTGGGTAAAGTGTCTTGCCCAAGGACTCAACGGCAGTAACTAGTATGGCACAAGTAGGAATCGAACCTGCAACCCTCAAGTTGCTGGCACGGCCACTCTACCAACCGAGCTATGGCCGCCCCTGTGCGATATAGAAAACCGACTTTATAGTTATATTCAAGTGTACGTTCTCACGCAGTTGCTTTTAGCTGCGGTCATTACCCTACAGACTCTTCTTGCTTTGTTGTCTCTCCTCACGGACAGCAAGCGCACCTTCTAACACACGTCACATACTGTCACGTCATACCTCACATACGTATACGCACTCGCGGAGCAGAGAGGTAGCAGCATGGGTTATGTTAGCTGTGGTGCTAGCGTTAATACGAGAGAAGAAGGTGCAAGTCTGGTAGCAAATGAAGGAAGAATTAATTCCCAAAAAAAACAGCAGGGGGTCCATCGTCTGGCGGTGGTTTGGCTTCAAGCGATAATATGTTGAACAAACAACCGTAATTTGTCAAGTGTGGGGCTAAAGCGTTGCTACCAAAAGTAGTTTTACTGCTAACATATAATATTTGAAAAGTCACCTGTTGGAGAATGAAGAGTGCTTGAAACTCTGCATGTCAACATCTCCATTTGGTGCCGTACGCCCACAAAATCATGCACAAAATTGCACTTTGTTTTAAACTATTGTAGTGGCGTTTTGTACAAAAAGTTCACTTTAATTTAGTGTTGTTTTGATAATTCATCTTAGTGACATCATGCACAAAAGTCCACTAATAACATGACATGAATGTTTGTGCCACTGCTTAATAACTGTTTAATAAATACACTTTTGGTCAATTGACTTAGTTGTGATTTCCCTCTCTGCATGAAAGTTTAAAAGTTGCATATATTAATGCAGGATAAACAAGAATTTTTTTAACGTAGACAAAGAATCCTCATACTGCTGTGGTTATATGTATCTAGTTTTCATTCAAGGATATTTTTAGGCCATGTTACGATACACCATATATATCTCGATATTTTGCCTTGGCCTTGAATGAACACTTGATGCATATAATCACAGCAGTATGATGATTCTATGTGTCTACATTCAAACATTCTTCTTCATACTGCATTCATATATGCTACTTTTAAACTTTCATGTGGCACAAACATTCATGTCATTTCCAAAACAGAAAGTGCAAGATTGTCAGAGACATTTTAAAACAAGCTATTAGTGCACATTTGTGCATGATGTCACTAAGATGACATATCAAAACAACACTAAATTAAAGTGCACTTTTTGTACAGAACACCACTACAATAGTTTAAAACAAATAAAGTGCACTTTTGTGCATGATGTCACACAAGATATTTCAATAACTGTCAAATAAAAATGAGATGCATAATAGGAACTCAAATAGTGTATGTCCTTCGTTCTGTGGTAGGTTCCTGCGGACGTTACCTCCTTCTGTTGTTGACTATTTTTTTTCATTCGGTGTAGATGTGGAAATGGTTGCTTGGGCATTTTGTTGGTGTGGCACCGAATGGAGATATTGACATGCGGAGTAAGCACTCTTCATTCTCTCGCGGTTGACTTTTCAAATGATGCTACACATTAGCAGTAATGCTACTTTGCGTAGCAACCCTTTTTGCTCCACACTTGACATATTATGGTTGTCCCCCCCTGCTGTTTTTCTTGGGAATCAATTTTTCCTTCATTTGTTACCAGATTGGTACCTTCTTTCTCTTGTATTACCACTCGTAGCACACTTAATGTTACCCATGCCGCTACGCTGTATGTGACGTATGTAAGAAGGTGCGCTTGTGTTACGTCTCTTTGAGAAGTAGAGACAAGAAAGTGATAAAAAAAAAGCAACTTTGTGAGAACGTATACTCGAAAATCACGATATAGTCATTTTCTATATCGCACAGAGACTAACCCGCGATATATCGGGTATATTCCATATATCGGCGAGCCCTAGTTACACCTCGAGTCAGAAAGTGAGTAGGGGTGTGCTCAGTGAGGAGGAGGCCGAGTCTAACATGGTGAAAATGATAGCTTTGTCGAAGAAACCTGAGGAGCCCAGGTTTTAGGATTCTGTACATTCATGTGGGTGTATCATCTGTCCTTTCCCCCCCAACTTCAATGCAGCCCTTGTCCTCTGAATCACACCACCACACAGGACCCCATTGCTGCCACAACCCTGCCTGTCAGAAAAGAAAACCAGGAGCCAATATCGCAGGTTATTCTAGCTAGCAAAAACAGACAATTCCTAGGTGTACTCTGATTGATTAGCATAACTTTTTTAGTCAGCAAATTGGTTCACCTCATCTGTGTTTCCAACTGTGAGTAATTGTTTTAGTCGGATATCTCGCCGGCACGACATCCACTTCGGCTGTCTAGTTTTCTTCCATTCTGTCTCTTCTACTCATCGTCCCAGCGGGGTTTGGTTAGAGAGCGGGCATTTGCACACTCGGCCGTCCACAGGAAATTCCAGCCTCTGTGTATGGGGGGTTTGTGAGATACCGATCCAGGTCAGGAGGTTGTCAGCGGCTCTGTCAGAGCGTGCACAGTTCCATGACTGCTTTGGTGTGCAGAAAAGCTTAGGGCCATTGAATGCATCACCATATCTGTATAGTAAAAGTAACATTTTTCTATATCATGAGCATTCCTATTTTTTAGGGCTGCGAATATTTGGGTGTCCCACGATTTGATTCAATATCGATTCTTGGGGTCGCGATTCAATTATAAATCGATTTCTTTGATTCAACGCGATTCTCGATTCAAAAACGATATTTTTCCGATTGAAAAGGATTGTGTATTCATTCAATACATAGATTTCAGCAGGATCTACCCCAGTCTGCTGACATGCTAGCAGAGTAGTAGATTTTTTTAAAAGCTTTTATAATTGCAAAGGACAATGTTTAACAACTGATTGCAATAATGTAAATTTGTTTTAACTATTAAAGGAACCAAAAATATGACTTATTTTATCTTTGTGCAAACATTGGACACAGTGTGTTGTCCAGCTTATGAGATGCCATGCAAGTGTAAGCCACTGTGACACTATTGTTCTTTTTTATTATTTTTATAAATGTCTAATGATAATGTCAATGAGGGATTTTTAATCACTGCTATGCTGAAATGATAACTAATATTGATACTGTTGTTGATAATATTCACTACTTTTGTTTTGTTCTGTGTGGTGTTTGTGTCTCCTCTCAATTGTTCTGTTTATTGCAGTTCTGAGTGTTGCTGGCTCAGGTTTGGTTTTGGAATAGGATTGCATTGTTATGGTATTGCTGTGTATTGTTTTGTTGGGTTGATTAAAAAAAAAAAAAAATGAGAATCAATTCTGAATCGCACAACTTGAGAATCGCGATTCAAATTCGTATCGATTTTTCCCAACACCCCTACTATTTTTACTCATCTGCATTATTTGCTATAAGTATTGAACACACACCAAAAATTTTCAAGCTCACCTATGAAAAAATATAAAAAATTAGGCCTAAACTCCATATTCAAATCCTTTACCAAGTAATGTGCCTGTATACACTTAAAGCTGGGGTCTCAAACTCAATTTACCTGGGGGCCACTGGACGAAGGGTCTGGGTGAGGCTGGGCCGCAACAAAAGATGTCTTTAAAAAAATGTTGCATACTCCTCAGAATTCAAATTGTATCTCTTGTGCACCGCAACTTTCTCTGTGCAAATAAGACACGTCGGGGTGCCCTTGTCCTCAACAAAGAAATATTGCATCTCCCACTTTTCCTGGAATTGTCTTTGCACATCACTAACTTTTCTCTTCACTGCAGGCTTTGAAAAAGATATGTTTGGGGTTGTGGAATATATTTCTATTTAGCCGACGCATGGAGAATAATGTTATTTCCGCAATGCGTGTCGTTCCGCTTTCCCTCCCTACAGCAACACGGCGGTTGGCGGATAAAGTAAAGTACAGGGATAGCGAGTGCAAAAAAGTGACGGCTCCCGGAGTGTTATCCGGCGTCATATAGAAATAAATGTAGTGTTCATCGTGTGAGGCAATGCAAATTAAACAATAAAAAAAACAAATAGCGGTTTGAATTGGTCCAGGTTATCGGGGACTAATATTACTGACGGACAGGTGTCGCGGTGTGACTGCAGTCAGGCACGGAAGAAAACCCTCGTCACCATGGCAACGTCTCCGTCGCTTTCACTCATTTGCCGCTTTTCCACTAACGCAGGGGTAGGCAACCCAGAACGTTGAAAGAGCCATTTTGGACCCAAATAACATGACGCTGTAAAGCGCCATTCATATAAAACTTGTGGGCCGCACTAGCATTAAACTTTCATATTAAGGTGGAGGCCACAAAATAACGTCCCGCAGGCCGTGTGTCTGAGACCCCTGACTTAAAGAGTAGTTGCTGGATGTTGTGGCTACTTAATATGCAAGTAGAATAGTCTCTCATCAAGTTATATATACCTATATGATAATAATACAAATGCATATATTAATAAATATACAAATACAAATGTAATATAAAAATAAATACATTTGCATGAATAAACACATATTTGTAAATGTATTTATGAGATTTAAAAATATATACAAATACAATTTATAAATGTGAAAAGGAAAAAAATCCTGAATTTGTATAAATAAACATGTATTGAGACTTGAATATAAATATTTGATTTTGTAATTGTAGTGAATTTGCAAATGTAGATTGCTTTTTAGCTTTTGTGTCGATGAGACATTCCTCCCACAGACCAGATGCACAAATAAATGTGACCTACACACTCCCCTGAACAGCCAGCAGAGATCCATGATTTAAATCAGTAAGTTGGCAACCTAACCAGAAGATTAGACAGTTTCAGACTTACTCATTCAGAAAGTAATGAGTGCAGAATTGGTGCACACACACTTTTCAAACGTCTATACAACTTCTATTCAACACTTCTATAGTTCCTGTCAGCACACATGTAGTGCCAAAATCCTGGTATACAATTAATATGCATTTATTTATATTTACCTCTTCTCTGTTCACACATGAAAACAGTTTTTTTCATGTGTGGGTTCGAGCTCCACTCTGGGTTTATTTGGCATAATCACGTGCGCACGCTGCATATTTGTGCGTAAACTCCGATGCGAAGATGTGATACTTTGAGAACACCGGAAGGCCAATTCCCTCAAGGTAGCATTTCTTCCAATTATCGCTGTTTCAATTGTGGCGATGAAGAGCGAATACACACACACACCTGAACACATCAAAACACACACTTGCTGGTACTCTGAAGGAATTAACAAATGTTGGTTCACAACCAAATGCAAGTGGGATTGTTTTCCTTGGAATGGAGTCATTTGTGTCCTAATTGCATGATTTGAGTCCCAACTAGTTTGTTGTTGTCAAATGAAGGGTAAAAAAAAGTGTAGTACTTGCCGATATATGTGCTTCTGTGACAGAGCTTGTAACCCCGATACAAGATCCCCCGTGAAGTCAAATCAGAAAACATATACAATAACACACCTTTTCAGTCCTCTGCTTGGGTTTAACAAAAGCTATTGAACACAAAACATTATGGAAATTAATTAGTTGCACCTAAGGGTGTAACGGTACACAAAAATTTGGGTTTGGTACATACCTCGGTTTAGAGGTCACTGTTCGGTACATTAAGAAAACAACAAAATATAAATGTTTTGGTTATTTACCAAATTTGTAAACAATGGCTTTATCCTTTTAACATTGGGAACACTATAATAATTGTGCCCACACTAATCAACATTAAACTGCCTCAAATTGTTGTTCAGATTAAATAAAATGACAAAGCTTTTCTTCTACTTATAAAAAGTGCAACATTAAACAGTTTCAAGTCAACTCATCATGCTTCATTTATTGCAGCATTTGGGAAGCCTGTAGTTGATTTTTATTATGTAAATGTTATATTTTTATTAACATGTTATTAACACACACACACACCGCAAAATGAGCTAACTTTATGCTAAAAGCTAATTAACTTTCACCTCAAGCCAGAACTGCGAGCTGAGCTGCAGTTTAAGTTTCTAGAAGGTCAACGGGCTCATAGTGATGTTAGTAGTAGTTGACTGGGAGGTGTTTATTATCATTTGGGGAGAGTACGCTGCCTTATGCTCACCTGCTAAACACCTATCTGCTCAACGCTGAAGCATTGACTAAATGCGCTCTGAATACACACTGCTGATTGGCTGTTACCGCTATATATGTAACCAATCAGATGGTTGTGTGGGTGGGACAATGCTGGGTGCTGAGACAGAGGCAGAAGGAGCAAAGCAGCTTGATAAGACTTTAGCTTGGAAACTCGTTCGATAAACCCCCGTATCGAACTGAAACCCCCGTACCGAAACGGTTCAATACAGATACACGTACCGTTACACCCCTAGTTGCACTGTTTTATAAGCCGGAGGGTTCAAAGGGTAGGAAAAAAGTAGTAGCTAATAGTCTGGAATTTACGGTAGGGCTGCACCGCTTTGCCATCATCATAGTTTGGTGCATTGTGTGTTTTTAAGGTAGCAGTTTGGTCGACAACCTAAAATGTTGAAAGAGCCATTTTGGACCAAAAACAAAAAAAAAACCTAACCCGTCTGAAGCCCAAAAAAAAAAAGAAAAAGGCCGTATTGGCATGTGTTGCAATGTTAATATTTCATCATTGATATATAAACTATCAGACTGTGTGGTCGCTAGTAGTGGCTTTCAGTAGGCCTTGAAGTCGGGGTCCACGTTTATAAATTCATGGTTATGAATTTATTAACTAATGATGACCAAATATGCCTGATTAGCACTTCAAGTCAATAACATCAACAAAGCTCACCTTTGTGCATTCACGCACAGCATAAAACGTTTGGTGGACAAAAGTAGACAAAGGAGGGGTGGCATAAAACACGTCTTTCTGCGGCGGCGGTAAAGTTGTACATGCGAACAAACTACAGTCAGTTCGAAGACCGGCGAAATTTGTAAGACAAAACAGCTCTGACCAAATACTCTCATCAGTGAAGCATGTTTAATACAAACTGTGGGATTTCTAGTCCTCCTAAGGAAACCTTGTTAAAACAAAACATATAATTTTCCTCCCACCTTTTTGAATTTTCATACATTTTTGAAAATGTATGAAATGAGCCACGAGTCGCAGTAAGGGATCAAACTGAAGGCAAGAAAGAAGGTGAATAAACAGAAGAGATGACAATGTGTGACAGATTGTGATTGAAAAGCATTGACCGGGGTGGAATAAGTAATACGGAGGTGAATGTAAGCTGTGGCCTCTTTAATGAGCAGTTCTGTCCTGGACAACACTTTCTCACACCACTAATTCAAGTCCTTCTCTTCACTTTGCTTGTTCATTGATTGCTGCATTACGAATGCATGTGGTCTGCCACCAACACTACACTGCCAGCACTCTCTATTATTTACACTTTAAATAGCTGAGGCTATTTCATTACTTTATTGAAATTATTTAATTTGCAACTTTCTCCAAATTATATTTTTGATACCCAAAAAATGTAACAAAACACCAACTATTTCAGTGTTTTTCAACCTTTTTTGAGCCAAGGCACATTTTTTTTTCATTGAAAAAATGCGGAGGCACACCACCTGCAGAAAACAGTAAAAAATGAAACTCACTAATAACTCATTTGTAAAGCAGCTCAAATTATACACAAAGCCAACTATAACCTGCTACCGGGGTGGTATAGCTCGATTGGTAGAGCGGTCGTGCCAGCAACTTGAGGGTTGAAGGTTCGATCCCAGCTTGCACCATCCTAGTCACTGCCGTTGTGTCCTTGAGCAAGACACTTTACCCACCTGCTCCCAGTGCCATACACACTGCTTTAAATGTAACTTTGATATTGGGTTTCACTATGTAAAGCACTTTGAGTCACTGGAGAAAAGTGCTATATAAATATAATTCACTTCACTACCCAAAAATATACAACAGTTCTTCTCAAAAAAAGAGGAGAAATATAATCTTAGAGAAAAATTTAATTTAAAACATTTGTACGCACGTACAACACTTAAGACCTTCAGAAGATCACTATGTGGAATTAAAATATGGAATGGATTAAGCCAAGCAATCAAACAATGTACTGATATGATCCACTTCAAGAAACTCTTCAAACTTAGTGTTTACAAAGTCCAAAGAAGAAGAACCATGATAAACATTCTGAATGTATTTCATCCATTCTTTCATTCTCAAAATAATCTTACTTATCTCATCATATGAAATATAACTTAATTCACCAATTATTATTTATGTATTTATTTTTATTGTGATTATTTATGGACTACCGAATTTTTCGGATTATAAATCACTCCGGAGTATAAATCGCACCGGCCGAAAATGTATAATAAAGAAGGAAAAAAATATATATATACGTCGCACTGGAGTATAAGTCTCATTTTTGGGGGAAATTTATTTGATAAAATCCAACAGCAAGAATAGACATTTGAAAGGCAATTTAAAATAAATAAAGAATAGTGAAGAACAGGCTGAATAAGTGTAGGTTATATGAGGCATAAATAAGCAACTGCTATGTTAAGCTAACATATTATGGTAAGAGTCATTCAAATAACTAGAACATATAGAACATGCTATACGTTTACCAAACTATCTCTCACACCTAATCCATAAATCCCATGAAATCTTCTTCCTCGATGTTGCTTCTAAACAACTCTGCCAACTCCAAAGGTATGCGCCGCTTCCTCTTGTCCTTTTCTGCTGCATATTTCACTACATCCAGCTTGTAATCTGCACTACATGATTTCCTTTTCAACGCCATTTTTGTTCAGCCCTTCTCACTTTTTATAAGTTACCGCCAACGATGAAATGATCCACTTTAATAGCTACGGCAGTAGCATATAGCTGTTAGCATTCCATGACCCACAATGCACTTCTGCCATGACCCTCCCCCGCCGAATACTTATTGGTCGACGTGTGTGTGATGATTGCTGACATTTTCTTCGTCTCTTCCGCGAATGAGATAAATAATATTTTTGATATTTTACGGTAATGTGTTAATAATTTCACACAAGTCGCTCCAAACTACGAAAAAACCGGCGACTTATAGTCCGAAAAATACGGTATATTGTGAATAATTTGAGAACAGGAAGTGAACAAAGGTTTTAGCAACTGTTATGTAAAAAAAAAAAAGCGCTTCTTCCGACTCCTTTTCAAACACGTTGAAAAGAGAAATTGGGATGTCATGTTTGCATGTTTGCATGTTTCAACTCAACTCAGTAGCCGATATTGACAGTAAAAAGTTGTCCTCACAATTGTAGGACATGACTTTAAAGCATAACCAAGCATGCGTCAATATAGCTCTTGTCTCTAAGTAGGTGTACTGTCACCACCTGACTTATTTTGAGTTTTTTGATGTCTTCCTGTGTCTGGTGTTTTACTTCTTGTCTTGCGCTCTTATTTTGGTGGCTTTTCCTCTTTTTTCTGGTATTTTCCTGTAGCAGTTTCATGTCTTCCTTGAGCGATATTTCCCACATCTACTTTGTTTTAGCAATCAAGAATATTTCAGTTGTTTTTATCCTTCTTTGTGGGGACATTGTTGATTGTCATGTCAGGTTCGGATTAGGGCTGGCGATATGGCCTTTTATTAATATATCCATATTTTTGGGCCATGTCACGATACAGGATATATATCTCCATATTTTGCCTTAGCCTTGAATGAACACTTGATGCATATAATCACAGCAGTATGATGATTCTATGTGTCTACATTAAAACATTCTTCTTCATACTGCATTCATATATGCTACTTTTAAACTTTCATGCAGAGAGGGAAATCACAACCAAGTCAATTGACCAAAAGTGTATTTATTAAACAGTTATTAAGCAGTGACACAAACATTCATGTCATTTCCAAAACAGAAAGTGCAAGATTGTCAGGGACAATTTAAAACAAGCTATTAGTGCACTTTTGTGCATGATGTCACTAAGATGACATATCAAAACAACACTAAAATAAAGTGCACTATTTGTAAAGAACGCCACTACAATAGTTAAATACAAATATAGTGCACTTTTGTGCATGATGTCACACAAGATATTTCAATTACTGTCAAATAGAAATGAGCTTCATAATAGCAAATCAAATAGCAGTGCTGCTACTTTTTGTAGCAACAGTTTTGCCGCATACTTGTTCAACATATTCCCACTTGAAGCCAAACCACCGCCAGACGATGCACTCCGTGCTGTTTTTCTTGGGAATGAATTCTTCTTCCTTCATTTGTTACCAGATCAGCACCTTCTCTCTCTCGTATTACCACTCACATCGAGTGGTGGTTAATGGTTAGGGCCTTGCATGGCAGCTCCCTCCATCAGTGTGTGAATGTGTGTGTGAATGGGTAAATGTGGAAGTAGTGTCAAAGCGCTTTAAGTACCTTGAAGGTAGAAAAGCGCTATACAAGTACAACCCATTTACCTTTTACGTTCAAACAAATACGGTACTGATTCCCAGTACCTGGGAATTGATACTGGTACAAATGTTTAGTGATGTGTTAATGAAAGTTAATGTTTTTTGATTTTTTTTTTTTTTAATTAAAATTTTTTGAAACATTTAAAAATGATTTTAATAAATGCTGTCCAGTTTCATAATCACTTTTCTGAGTCTCATTTGCAAATATGACAATAAGTTGCAATTCCAGTTGCAAGTCCAAGATGTTAGATGGCAGTAGTCTAGTTTGCGTGTGGTTTTGTCATTTTTTGAGCCCAATAAAGTGTTAATACTGTAAGTACTGTACTTATTGCGCAGTAGCTGTTTAGTTGTAACCTGTGGTTTTCAGTAACAAAATTGGAGGCGTTGAAATCGCCGTGTAAAATCTTTATACAAGTCAGTAACATGTCAGTAGCAAAGCCAATGTACAATAACTTGGGACGGCGTGGGAGAGTGGCCGTGCGCAACCCGAGGGTCCCTGGTTCAAATCCCACCTAGTACCAACCTCGTCACGTCCATTGTGTCCTGAGCAAGACACTTCACCCTTGCTCCTGATGGGTGCTGGTTGGCGCCTTGCATGGCAGCTCCCTCCATCAGTGTGTGAATGTGTGTGTGAATGGGTAAATGTGGAAGTAGTGTCAAAGCGCTTTGAGTACCTTGAAGGTAGAAAAGCGCTATACAATTACAACCCATTTATTTATTTAACTTAAGTTACCACGGTTTTTAAGTCAGTTACTTTGTTGGCATTGGAAATTACAACATTACCGAGAGGTAGTTTGACTGAGTTCACGTTCAATGCCGCTGGGGTGATCGCCAAGTGCCGAAGTGCACAAAACTGACTGAGTCGGCAACCGGGCGTTGGGTCAGGCGCTACCCAGGTACCGTACCATGGCGTTGTGTAGGGCTGGGCGATATATTGATATACTCGATATATCGCGGGTTTGTTTATGTGCGATATAGAAAATGACTATATTGTGATATTCGAGTACACGTTCTCACACAGTTGCTTTTAGCTGCGGGCATTACACTGCATGCATTTAGCACTTTTTCTTGTGTCCTCACGGAGATAAACAAACGCACCTTCTTACATACGTGACGTGTGCAACGTCACACACTCCCTGAGCAGAGAGGTAGCTACATGGTAACATTAGCTGTGATGCTAACAGTGCGTTGCGAGTGGTAATACGAGAGAGAGAAGGTGCCAATCTGGTAGCAAATGGAGGAATAATTAATTCTCAAGAAAAACAGCACGGGGTGCATCATCTGGCGGTGGTTTGGCTTCAAGCTGGAGTATGTCGAACAATTATGTGGCAAAAGTGTTGCTACAAACAGTAGCAGCAATGATAATTTGTAGCATCATTTGAAAAGTCAACCCGATAGAGAATGAAGAGTGCTTGAAACTGCATGTCAACATCTCCGTTCGGTGCCACTCTCACAAAATGGCGAAGCAACAATTTCCAGATGAATAACGTGTGGGAAAAAAAGGAGATAATGTCCGCAGGAACCTACCAGAGAACGAAGGACATATATACACTGTTTGATTTCCTATTATGCAGCTCATTTTTATTTGTTTTTAAAATATCATGTGTGACATCATGCACAAAAGTGCACTTTATTTGTATTTAACTATTGTAGTGGCGTTCAGTACAAAAAGTGCACTTTAGTGTTGTTTTGATGTCATCTTAGTGACATCATGCACAAAAGTGCACTAATAGCTTGTTTTAAAATGTCTCTGACAATCTTGCACTTATCTGTTTTGGAAATGACATGAATGTTTGTGCCACTGCTTAATAACTGTTTAATAAATACACTTTTGGTCAATTGACTTGGTTGAGATTTCCCTCTCTGCATGAAAGTTTAAAAGTAGCATATATGAATGCAGTATGAAGAAGAATGTTTGAATGTAGACACATAGAATCATCATACTGCTGTGATTATATGCATCAAGTGTTCATTCAAGGCTAAGGCAAAATATGGAGATATATATTTTGTATCGTGTCATGGCCTAAAAATATCGAAATATTAACAAAATGCTATATCGCCCAGCCCGAGGGCTGTGGGATTATATCGACGCCTGGTCCGATCGGCGCCAAGAAAAGTACGGGTACCCATGCCTAGTGAAGACTGACCTATTGGAAACCAATGTTCTCAAAAATGTACACCGGATTCAAACGTTGGAAACATTTAAGTCCGGACTGCCAATCAAGTTATTTTGAAGGCAGGTTTCTGACCAATACTTAAATATCCTGTATTCCGACTGCAAAAGAGACAAACCCAGTGCCATGTTGGCTTTCTAAAGAGCCGTGAGCCAAAACTATACTGCAAATGTTTCAGGGAAAGCTTTACATGAACTTTTTAAGCATTTTTGACCAATAAGAAATTCCGCACAAAGTCTGCAAGCTCGGCCCAACAGTGACAGGGCTTTCATTCCTCCATCTTTCCATCCTCTCCATCCTGCCCTGCCCAGTGATTTATAATTCATCTGGGAGGCTGACTCTCTCCACCCCTCTGCACCAGGACAGCATTAACATTCTGTTTGCTCCCCAGCTATGCTGCACCCACTTGTGTGGCGCTGTAGAATCATTTCAAAGTCAGCGTGGCCACTCAGGATCAGTCGTACGCGCTCGGTTGTTTTTTTTTAGTGGCGTACATTCCCTCGGTCCTTGGTGTCATCAGGTGTCTGCAGCTGGTTACTCCTCTGCGTCTTCACATTTGCCAACTCAGCTCCTTGCTCCACGCCCTGCTTCCTGTTAGCAGAATGGAGACTGTTAAGTTGAATTAGCACTTCTCTTTAATAAGTGCCCCCGTTTAAATGGGTAACAAATGTGAGCTCTTATCTTGGCACCATTGAATCAATCATTCTGACAATAATGTGGCATTTGACGATATTGCGCCCTTGGAACTTTAATTAAGGTGACTTGTGACACCTGAACTGATGTTGGATCCCAAAGCCACAGCTGTTCATTTTCAGGTTTTTAAATGATTTTGATCCGTTGCCCAAGCAGATGTCCTGATACCAGTCGTGGTCTAAGGTCTACATACACTTGTAAAGAACATCATGTCATGGCTGTCTTGAGTCTCCAATCATTTATACAACTCTTATTTTTTTGTGAGCATACATACTTGTTGGTCACAAAAAACATTCATGAAGTTTAGTTCTTTTATGAATTTATTATGGGTCTACTGAAAATGTGACCAAATCTGCCAGGTCAAAAGTATACAAAAAGCAATGTTAATATTTAGTTACATGTCAAGTTTCAATGCAATAAGGCGCTTTTGGTAGCCATCCACGAGCTTCTGGTTGAATTTTGGACCACTCCTCTTAAAGAAAAAATTGGTGCAGTTCCGCTAAATGTGTTGGTTTTCTGAAATGGACTTGTTTCTTCAGCATTGTCCATTTGTTTAAGTCAGGACTTTGGCAAGTTCATTCCAAAGCCTTAATTCCAGCCTGGTTTAACCATTCCTTTACCACTTTTGACGTGTGTTTGGGGTCATTGTCCTGTTGGAACACCCAACTGCGCCCAAGACCCAACCTCTGGGCTGATGATTTTAGGTTGTCCTGAAGAATTAGGAGGTAATCTTCCTGTTTCATTGTCCCAATTACTCTCTGTAAGGCACCAGTTCCATTGGCAGCAAAACAGGCCCAGAGCATAATACTAACACCACCATGCTTGACGGTAGGAATGGCGTTCCTGGGATTAAAGGCCTCACCTTTTCTGCTCCAAACATATTGCTGGGTATTGTGGCAAACCAACTTAATTTGTGTTTCAACTAGGGCTGGGCCATATATCGATATATACGATATATCGCGGGTTTGTCTCTGTGCGATGTGGAAAATGACTATATCGTGATATTCGAGTATACGTTCTCACGCAGTTGCTTTTAGCTGCGGGTGTACACTTCAGGCTCTTCTCACTCTTTGCTGTCTTCTCACAGACAAGCAGGCGCACATTCTTACATACGTCACATACTGTCACGTCATAAGTCACATACGTGTACGCCCTCGCAGAACAGAGAGGTAGCATACTGGGCTACGTTAGCAGCTAACGTAGCCCAGTATGAGAGAATGAAGGTGCGGGTCTGGTAACAAATGAAGGAAGACTTAATTCCCAATAAAAACAGCAGGGTTTCCATCGTCTGGCGGTGGTTCGGCTTCAAGTGGGAATATGACAAACAGACAACCGTAATTTGTCAAGTGTGGGGGGGGAAGGGTTGCTATAAAAAGTAGCATTAGTGCTAATATGTAGCATCATTTGAAAAGTCACTCGCTAGAGAATGAAGAGAATTTCATAACCTTAGTAACATACCACATAGTGAAGGACAAATACTATTTGATTTCCTGTTAGCTCATTTTTATTTGACACTTAAAATGTTTCTGACAATCTTGCACTTTATATTTTTGGAAATGACATGAATGTTTGTGCCACTGCTTAATAACTGTTTAATAAATACACTTTTGGTCAATTGACTTAGTTGTGATTTCCTTCTCTACATGAAAGTTTAAAAGTAGCATATATGAATGCAGTATGAAGAAGAATGTTTGAATGTAGACACATAGAATCATCATACTGCTGTGATTATATGCATCAAGTGTTCATTCAAGGCTAAGGCAAAATATCGTAATATATATCGTATGTTGCAATATGGCCTAAAAATATTTCGATTAAAAAAAAAAGGCAATATCGCCCAGCCCTAGTTTCATCTGACATCACATAGACAAAGAAGACCTTCTCGAGGAAAGTTCTTTGATCAGATGAAACAAAAATTGTTTTTTGTTTCATTCAAAGTCCTCATATGTCCAGGGACATTTTTCCTGAGTTTATAAACATAATATACATTTTTTTTAACAAAAAAAGATTTTGTGATGCTAAAAAATATCTCCTGTACTTTGTATCATTACAGTGGATGTCAGGTGTAGATCCACCAATGGCGTTTGTTTACATTGTGATGCAGGTGAGCTGAAACAAGAAATGTATTTTCGTTTCATCTGACCAAAAGAACTTTCCTCCAGAAGGTCTTATCTTTGTGATGTAGCAGATTTGCTCACATTTTCATAAAACAACCAAGCTTCATGAGTGTTGTTTGAGACAAACAGATATGTGCTCCTATCATTCTTTCACAAAAAAATAAGAGTTGTCGAAATTATTAGAATCTCAAAACAGCCATGACTTTATGTTCTTTACAAGAGTATGTCAACTTTTGACCACGACTGTATGCGAGATGTGGTTGTTTCTTTAAGAATAATAAGAGGAAATGTTCCCACACTTCACATGTGTTTACTTACGATGTTGTTGACGTCACAACTAATGTCAACAAATTCATTTATCGGCGACAAATTCTCTTGCCAATATTTGTCGAACAATTGATGTAAATAAAACTGTTAGATGACTATTGTTAATTAACAACATGCTGGTTTTAATCTCTGGGGTCATGTTCAGAGTTCACAAATGTTCATACCGTGCCTGAAAAAATATTGACTGAGAATGAGAAGTGTTGTGTACGAGAGAAAAAAGACGTGTGTGCACAAGCAAGAATGTGTCGGAATTGAATACCATATTTTTCGGGACTATATGGCGCAATTAAAATCCTTTCATTTTCTCAAAAATGGACAGTGCGCCTTATAACCTAGTGCGCCTAATGTACGGAATAATTCCGGCTGTGCTTACCGACCTCGAAGCAATTTTTTTGGTACGTGGTGTGATAAGTGTGACCAGTAGATGGCAGTCACACATAAGAGATACGTGTAGACTGCAAAATGACGCCAGTAAACATCACCAAAACTTTAAATGTTCCATTGAAAATAAAGAACATTACATACAGCACTCCAAAAAGTCTGTCGAAATGTTTTAGTATGACTTTGAAGCCACACCGCTTGATGGATTGTCTGCCCATTACGGCTACTGTAGTTAGAGAGTCCTTTGAGACATTTGTGATTTGGGGCTATATAAATAAACATTGATTGATTGATTGATTAGAGATGCACCGTCGTGAGAGAAGTTAGAGATACAAGTACTACTATGGTGTGTGTATAAGGACTGCAAAATGGCACCCATTAGCAGACATATTATCTGTCGTTTTGTTTCACAATATTATGCAAAAGCAACTTTTCTTACTTTCTGGTACCCGCTGATGTGTATTTGAGATCTGCGTAAGTCCTGAAAATTTGCGCACGTCTGCCACTGTAGTCCGTGGCGACACCGTATTTGACAAGATTCTTCTTTTTCTTTATCTTCTTGTTATGGGGCATTCACCCTGCGCTGTTGCCATTTCTAATAAAAAGTAGCGTTAAGTTTTAACTTATATCTCGCTATGGAAGCGCTAAAACAGACTGGACAAGTTGGTAGAGAAGGCCAGTTACGTGGTGGGAGTGGAGCTGGACTTTCTGGCGGTGGTGTCAGAGAGGAGAAGTCTAGCAAAACTCCTAGCCATTGTGGACATCACCTCCCACCCACTACACTCGGACCTTGCGGAGAGAATGAGCATGTTCAGTGGAAGGCTCAGACTTCCAAAATGTAACACGGAACCACACAGGAGGTCCTTCATACCGACAGCCATCAGACTGTATAATGCATATGTTCCTTGACTGCACTTAAATGTAGAATATATGTAAAATATATTTATACTATTCATATATTATATATTGTATACATAATATATGTTGTATATTATTTATTATTATTATAGTCTATTGTGAGCAAACTGTGTTGCTGATATTCCCCCAGGGATCAATAAAGTACTTTCTATTCTATTCTAAAAACTACCGGTGTAGTGAGTTTATATTACTCACCCAAGGAAATGTAGTTATTAGAGAGTTCCGGTCGGACGGTTGTTCACTGGACACATTTCAGGCGTTGTTATTGCATTAGTAGGCCATGGATGAGGAGATGCTGCTCCCTTATTGATTGAAGTCAAGTCTGAATGTCATTAAAACAGTTAACTCCATCTTTTGACACTTCTTCCACTCCCGTCCTTGCACGCTACACCGCTACAACAGTTGACGGTGGGGCAGAAATCGGATGGACCGATTAAAATGCATGAGAATGTTTTTAATATTTTTAATGTTGTTTTAAACACGTACCATGAATTGATTAACGTGGACCCCGACTTAAACAAGTTGAAAAACTTATTCGGGTGTTAGCATTTAGTGGTCAATTGTATGGAATATGTACTGTACTGTGCAATCTACTAATAAAAGATTCAATCACTGTGCAATCTACTAATAAAAGATTCAATCAATCAATCAATCAATCAATCAAAACTGTGATTACCGGGAGGAATTATTTGTTACTTATCGTGTGAAAGGCCAACTGAAATGAGATGTTCTTATTTAAACGGGGATAGCAGCTCCATTCTACGTGTCATACTTCATCATTTCGCGATATTGCCATATTTTTGCTGAAAGGATTTAGTAGAGAACATCCACGATAAAGTTCGCAACTTTTGTTCGGTAGTAAAAAAAAGCCTTGCCTTCACCGGAAGTAGCCGATGATGACATCACCGGTGTGAGGGCTCCTCACATCCTCACATTGTTTATAATGTGAGCCTCCAGCAGCAAGAGCTATTCGGACCGAGAAACCGACAATTTCCCCATTAATTTGAGCGAGGATGAAAGATTTGTGGATGAGAATATTGATAGTGAAGGACTAGAAAAAATTAAAAAATAAAGTTTGGAGAAAAAAAAGGCCATTGCCTTGGGAGCGATTCAGATGTTTGTAGGCACATTTACTAGGATCATTCTGGGAAATCCCTTATCTTTCTATTGTGTTGCTAGTGTCTTAGTGAGTTAAATAGTACCTGATAGTCGGAGGGGTGTGTCCACGGGTGTGTTGACGCCAGTGTCTCTGAGGGAAGTCACGGCAGCTGCATGGATGGCGCAAGCTCCGCTGATCTCCGGTAAGAGGCGACTTTTTACCACAATTTTCTCACCGAAAACTGCCAATTGACATGTGGTCGGGATCCATGTTCGCTTGACCGCTCTGATCCATAGTAAAGCTTCATCTCCGGGAATTTTAAACAAGGAAACACCGTGTGTTTGTGTGGCTAAAGGCTAAAGCTTCCCACCTCCATCTTTCTACTTTGACTTCTCCATTATTAATTGAACAAATTGCAAAAGATTCAGCAACACAGATGTCCAGAATACTGTGTAATTGTGTGATGAAAAGACACGACTTTAAGCCGCAAGTGGTGCTGGCTAATATGTCCCCTCCAACCTGAGACGTCACAAACACGTGTCATCATACACGTCGTCATTCTGTGACGTTTTCAACAGGAAACTCCGCGGGAAATGTAAAATTGTAATTTAGTAAACTAAAGCGGCCGTATTGGCGTGTGTTGCTATGTTAATATTTCATCATTAATATATAAACTATCAGACTGTGTGGTGGCTAGTAGTGGCTTTCAGTAGGACTTTAAGCAATGTCAGCTAAGATTCATCCGAGAGCCAGATGCAGTCATCAAAAGAGCCACATCTGGCTCGAGAGCCATTGGTTCCCTACCCCTGCTTTAAGTCCTCTTAATTAAATTTATTTCTCAAGACACACTATCTGTATGTAATATTGCTTTTATTTTTTTTGCGGCTCCAGACAGATTTGTTATTGTATTTTTGGGTTGCCGACCCCTGTCCTAAGGACTAGAGCAGACATCAAAGCACGCCACACTTTACATTTGGCCTCATTTCTCAGTTAGATAAACGACATACTCAGCCATTATGTCCTGGATTCCAAACGGGAATAAAGCTCTGATGCATATCATCTCCGTTTGCCAGCTGTTCGACGTGGTCTGAAGTAATCTACATCAACAGCAGAGATTGCGGAGTACTTTGAAACTGAAGACTGTATGATATTACCATTGATAAGCATCAATATCATCCCGATTGAAAACAAATGCATGTTGTCTTGTTCACTTTGATGCACCTTAATCACCAGTGAGCATAGCTTATCATTTTGTTGCAGTGGGGCTGCTCATACATGCAGTACATTTATACACAGGCTTGCAACTATCAGCAGGTTTTGTTTATTTTCTAGGTCACTTTCACAATGTAGTTCCCGGCTCGGAATCATTCTTGTGATTGCATGTTTCCCCCCTGCCGCGGTTCCTGTTGACACAGTAAAGGTTCCACGTGTACCAAAACACGCTGCACCCCATGTGATATTTTCCTCGTCTCCAATAGGTCGGCGGTGGGCACACAAATGTGAACAGGAAAAAGCGTGGGGGAAGTGAGTGAAGCAGAGTGAGAAAACACAACACGGAGCAACACTAGTGGTCGTTAACATTAGCTAAAGATGTGCTGTGCATTATTTCTTTTCTGCTGTTACGGAAATGTTTGGTTGGCATTCATTTTCACTGATATTAATCCCAGACTCGGGATCTTTCTGTGTGGAGTTTGCATGTTCTCCCCGTGACTGCGTGGGTTCCCTCCGGGTACTCCGGCTTCCTCCCACTTCCAAAGACATGCACCTGGGGATAGGTTGATTGGCGACACTAAATGGTCCCTAGTGTGTGAATGTTGTCTGTCTATCTGTGTTGGCCCTGCGATGAGGTGGCGACTTGTCCAGGGTGTACCCCGCCTTCCGCCAGACTGTAGCTGAGATAGGCTCCAGAGCACCCCGCGATCCCGAAGGGAATAAGCGGTAGAAAATGGATTCCTCAGGAAACCTTAAATCATCAGCCCGGAGGTTGGGTCTTGGGTGTAGTTGGGTGTTCCAACAGGACAAAGACCCCGAACACTAGTCAAAAGTGGTCAAGGGAAGGCTAAATCAAAACCTAGAATTAAGGTTTTAGAATGGCCTTCCCAAAATCCTGACTTATACGTTTGGACAATGCTCAAGAAACAAGTCCATGTCAGAAAACCAACAAATTTAGCTGAACTGCACCAATTTTTTCAAGAGGAGTGGTCAAAAATTCAAGCAGAAGTTTGCCAGAAGATTTTGGATTGCTTCCAAAAGCGCCTTATTGCAGTGAAAGTTGCCAAGGGACATGTAAGCAAATATTATTAACATTGCTGTAAGACATGCACCTGGGGATAGGCCCCTCCCACCTCCAAAGACATGCACCTGGGGATAGGCCCCTCCCACCTCCAAAGACATGCACCTGGGGATAGGTTGATTGGCAACACTAAATGGTCCCTAGTGTGTGAATGTTGTCTGTCTATCTGTGTTGGCCCTGCGATGAGGTGGCAACTTGTCCAGGGTGTACGCCGCCTTCCGCCCGAAAAGCATCTGAGATAGGCTCCAGCGACCCCGAAAAGGACAAGCGGTAGAAAATGGATGGATGGATTCCACTAATACAGCAATCAGGGTGATCAAAAAAATCAATTCCAATCTGAATTGAAATTGATATGTATGCCAATTCCAAATTAATTGATCATTTTCAAAAATGTACTTAAAATATATCTATTTTTTGCATTTTTTTTTTAAAATAATTTTTTGGATTGACAACATAAATAACTATTATTATTGTTATTATGTCTGTCTATTTGTGTTGGTCCTGCGATGAGGTGGCGACTTGTCCAGGGTATACGCCGCCCTCGCTCGAATGTAGCTGAGATAGGCTCCAAAGCCCCAAAAAGGGACAAGCGGTAGGAAATGGATGGATGAATGTTTTTAACTATTATTGACATTGGAGAAGTAGTGAAGTGAAGTGAATTATATTTATATAGCGCTTTTCTCTAGTGACTCAAAGCGCTTTACATAGTGAAACCCGATATCTAAGTTAGTAGCGTGAAGAAGAATTTCTGGTTGTTTTTTTCCGCTCCATTTGCTAAATGGCATATACAATATATATCTCAATATGTTTTCCATAAAGTAAAAATAAAACAGTCCTAGTGAGTTATTAAGTATGTCATTATTATGCCACATGCTGACATATGCTCAACTTATCATGCTTAATTTATTACAGCATTTGGGAAGCCTGTAGTTGATTTTTATTATGTAAATGTTGTATTTTTATCAACATGTGATAGCAGGGACCCTGCTATTCAAAACTAGGCTGCTACATTACTAATGATTAATGTAACTATGGCTGAAAAAATAGTACAATAGCAATAGGAGAGACTCTTCATTCCTGAACACCATGGAGTTCATGTAGGCTTTATGATGCAGTTACATTATTATATCCTATTAGAGACAGCTTCAGGAAACTCTTCATTTAACATAATGTCCTTTTTTGCTGCTTCAATACAGCTCAATCAACACAGAAAACGTCCCACTGGGTCATCATTGTCACCGACGTCCCACTGGGTGTGAGTTTTCCTTGCCCTTATGTGGGCCTACCGAGGATGTGGTAGTGGTTTGTGCAGCCCTTTGAGACACTAGTGACTTAGGGCTATATAAGTAAACATTGATCAATTGATTGATTGATTGATTGATTGAAAAAGGTAAAGTGAAATAACAGACGGACAGAGCTTTGCTGTCCGTCACACACACACACACACACACACACACACACACACACACACACACACACACACACACACACACACACACACACACACACACACACACACACACACACAAACACTGCAAAATGAGCTAGCGTTACGCTAAAAGCTAATTAGCCTTTACCTCAAGGACTGCGAGCAAGCTGAGCTGCCGTTTATGTTTCTGGAACGTCAACGGGCTCATAGTCATGTTACTAGTCGGTGACTGGGAGGTGTTTGTTATAATTTGGGGAGAGTCCGCTGCCTTATGCTCACCTGCTTAACACCTATCTGCTCATCACGACGCAGGAGTACTGACACCATGTGCTCTGTATACACACTGCTGATTGGCTGTTACAGTTCTGTGTGTAACCAATCAGATGTTCTGTGGGTGGGACAATGAGGCAGAGGCAGAACTAAGCGGAGCAGCCCGTTATGACTTTAGCTTAGGCAGCGGCTCAAAGCGCTGTGGGAGATTCTGCATTATTGAAAAATATGAGTTAAATATGTCACATGTTCCTCATTGTACACATTTTTGTGACACAAGGATGTTAGTTCTAGTACTGCATGTGTGACAAATGCTTCATGACATATGTGTGCACCTTTCATTTAGGATTGTTTCATGAGAAGAATTATAATTATCAGGACGTACGATTTTAAAAATAACCCTTTTGTAAAAGAGCTTTGGTAGAAGTGCAAAGATGATTGAATGGTCGTTGCTTAAGGTGACGAGACCGAGGCAATGTTCTGAAAGATTTCCTCACCTCGTCCACGGCTATTTAAAGTCCTACTGAAAGCCACTACTAGCGACCACACAGTCTGATAGTTTATATATCAATGATGAAATATTAACATTGCAACACATGCCAATACGGCCGGGTTAGTTTACTAAATTGCAATTTGAAATTTCGCGCCGAAAAATCCTGCTTAAACGTCTCGGTATGATGATGCGTGTGCGTGACATCACGGATTATAGAGGACATTTTGTTCTTGCATCGTTCCCAGCTATTAGGTTATCTCTTTTCATCGCAAAATTCCACAGTATTCTGGACATCTGTGTTGCTGAATCTTTGCAATTTGTTCAATGAACAATGGAGACATCAAAGAAGAAAGCTGTAGGTGGGAAGCGGTGTATTGCGGCCGCCTTTAGCAACACAAACACAGCCGGTGTTTCATTGTTTACATTACCGAAAGATGACGGTCGAGCTTTACTATGGAACAGAAATGTCAAGCGAACACGGTTGGATTGGACCAACACACACAAAGTACAGTGTATTAATAAAAAACATTTTACCATTCTGTATTCTGAAGGCGATCTATGTCGTGTGCTACTCCAGCATCAATAGCAGCAGCGTCCTCCAGACCGTCAGCGTCGGGTTCAAAGCGGTATGGCTCTTTCCCTTGTTGCGGTTGGGCCTGGCAGAGTGGTCCTGCCACCCCCACGGCTGCCACGGCGCCTTTCACAGCATCTTCCCTATCTTAATCGCTCACACTGCCCTCTTGTCTTTTTTTTTTTCTAGTCCTTCACTCTCACTTTCCTCGTCCATAAATCTTTCATCCTTGCTCAAATTAATGGGGAAATCGTCGCTTTCTCAGTCCGAATCGCTCTCGCTGCTGGTGGCCATGATTATAAACAATGTTCAGATGTGAGGAGCTCCACAACCCGTGACGTCACGCACACATCGTCTGCTACTTCCGGTACAGGCAAGGCTTTTTCTATCAGCACCAAAAGTTGCAAACTTTATCGTGGATGTTCTCTACTAAATCCTTTCAGCAAAAATATGGCAATATGGCGAAATGATGAAGTATGACACATAGAATGGAGCTGCTATCCCCGTTTAAATAAGAACATCTCATTTCAGTAGGCCTTTCACTAGCTCCACTGATAAGTCTGCATCAGTCTCATCCCTGAGTTGCTAGGCAACAGGCTTCCTGTGCACGCGCGGGTGTGCGTGTGTGCGTGTGTGCGTGTGTGCGTGTGCGTGTGTGTGTGTGTGTGCGCGCTCACACGTTGCTGTGGCAATGTCAGGCTTTTGCCTGTGAGAGTGGAGAGCAATGTTGAGAATAGAGGAAAAAGGCAGATGAGAGAAAAGTAGAGGGGTGAAGAAAAGGAGGGGATGAGTCAGAGCACTGATGGAGCAGAGGGACCGGGAGGGAGAAAGTGAAAGCACCCGATTGGTTCTCGCCTCGGCCGCAGTTCTGGTGCATATACATCCATACATACATACATACATACATATAGCCGCCACTGTCTTAGTGAGGTCAGCGGCAAAGACAGGCGTGATTTACCAGACCGTCAGGCAGGCAACAAGCACTGAGCAGTTATTGGAAAGAACCCAGAGGTGTAAGGCGGCGTGTACGTGCTCCCAATTGGAAATGAGTCCAAGTGATTGGATCCCTCCCCACATCTCACTCTTCACTTTCTCCATCAGTCTCTTGGCACTTAAACCCCAAGTACTTGCATTCATTCCAGTGTGTTCCTTATGCACCAGGATCCCACTTCAACATGCACACAGAACCTTCCAGACTTCATACTCTTGTAGCTAGAAGCGGGGGGGCGGGGGGCCGGGGGGGAATAATCCATTTTTAGATGCATCACAATTCAGCCATGGGCAATTATAGAATTGATTAGTACACGTCGATAATTGATGTATGTATAAGGCCTGCGAATATTTTGGGTGTCCCACGATTCAAATCAATAAGTGAAGTGAATTATATTTATATAGCACTTTTCTCAAGTGACTCACATCGCTTTACATAGTGAAACCCAATATCAAAGTTACATTTAAAGCATTTAAAGCAGTGTGGGTGGCACTGGGAGCAGGTGGGTAAAGTGTCTTGCCCAAGGACACAACGGCAGTGACTAGGATGGCGGAAGCGGGAATCGAACCTGCAACCCTCAAGTTGCCGGCACGGCCACTCTACCAACTGATTATTGGGGTCACGATTCGATTCAAAATCGATTTTTTTTTTCAATTCAACACGATTCTCGATTCAAAAACGATATTTTTCCAGATTTAAAAGGATTGTGTATTCATCCAATACATAGATTTCAGCAGGATCTACCCCAGTCTGCTGACATGCTAGCAGAGTAGTAGATTTTTGTAAAAAGCTTTTATAATTGTAAAGGACAATGTTTTATCAACTGATTGCAATAATGTAAATTTGTTTTAACTATTAAAGGAAGCAAAAATCAGACTTATTTTATCTTTGTGAAAACATTGGACACAGTGTGTTGTCCAGCTTATGAGATGCCATGCAAGTGTAAGCCACTGTGACACTATTGTTCTTTTTATTATTTTTATAAATGTCTAATGATAATGTCAATAAGGGATTTTTAATCACTGCTATGCTGAAATGATAACTAATATTGATACTGTTGTTGATAATATTCACTACTTTTGTTTTGTTCTGTGTGGTGTTTGTGTCTCCTCTCAATTGTTCTGTTTATTGCAGTTCTGAGTGTTGCTGGCTCAGCTTTGCTTTTGGAATTGGATTGCATTGTTATGGTATTGTTGTGTATTGTTTTGTTGGATTGATAAAAAAAAAAAATCGATTTAAAAAAAACGAGAATTGATTCTGAATCGCAAAACGTGAGAATCGCGATTCTAATTCAAATCGATTTTCCCCACACCTTTACTTAATACTGTTGTAACTAGAGGCGGGGGGTCGGGGGAAATACATTTTTAGATGCATCGCAATTCAGACATGGGCAATTATAGAATCGCTTAGTACACGTGATTATCGATGTATTTATTGGGGGCGGCATAGCTCGGTTGGTAAAGTGGCCGTGCCAGCAACTTGAGGGTTGCAGGTTCGAGCCCCGCTTCCGCCATCCTAGTCACTGCCATTGTGTCCTTGGGCAAGACACTTTACTCACCTGCTCCCAGTGCCACCCACACTGCTTTAAATGTAACTTAGATATTGGGTGTCACTATGTAAAGCGCTGTGAGTCACTTGAGAAAAAGCGCTATATAAATATAATTAACTTCACTTATTGTATATCAAGTAATGCAGACCATTCTATAATCTGGTTGACTGCAGCAAGCCACCACACTGAGAGATCCGACCAGCTCCTTTATTACGGGGCACTTATGTTCTAGTTTTGCACACATTTCCATTAATGTGATAAATGTGATTGGAATTAATTTACCAGGGCAGCACGGTGGTACAGCGGTTAGTGCACGTGCCTCAACACAAAGGTCCTGAGTAGGGCTGGGCGATATTTACGATATATTGCGGGTTTGTCTCTGTGCGATGTGGAAAATGACTATATCGTGATATTCGAGTATACGTTCTCATGCAGTTGCTTTTAGCTGACCAACACGCCGGACTGTAGTCAGTTGGAAGCGTGTCTTAATGAAATTAAACAATGGATGTCCGCTAACTTTTTGCAACTTAATGCCAAAAAAACGGAAATGCTGATTATCGGTCCTGCTAGACACCGACCTCTATTTAATAATACAACTTTAACATTTGACAACCAAATAATAAAACAAGGTGACTCTGTAAAAAATCTGGGTATTATCTTCGACCCAACTCTCTCCTTTGAGTCACACATTAAAAGCGTTACTAAAACGGCCTTCTTTCATCTCCGTAATATCGCTAAAATTCGCTCCATTTTGTCCACTAAAGACGCCGAGATCATTATCCATGCGTTTGTTACGTCTCGTCTCGATTACTGTAACGTATTATTTTCGGGTCTCCCAATGTCTAGCATTAAAAGATTACAGTTGGTACAAAATGCGGCTGCTAGACTTTTGACAAGAACAAGAAAGTTTGATCATATTACGCCTGTACTGTATATACCTTTATATACATATATACATACATATATACTGTATATACCTTTATATACATATATACATACATATATACCTATACTGTATATACCTTTATATACATATATACACACATATATACCTATACTGTATATACCTTTATATACATATATACATACATATATACCTATACTGTATATACCTTTATATACATATATACATACATATATACCTATACTGTATATACCTTTATATACATATATACATACATATATACCTATACTGTATATACCTTTATATACATATATACATACATATATACCTATACTGTATATACCTTTATATACATATATACATACATATATACCTATACTGGCTCACCTGCACTGGCTTCCTGTGCACTTAAGATGTGACTTTAAGGTTTTACTACTTACGTATAAAATACTACACGGTCTAGCTCCATCCTATCTGGCCGATTGTATTGTACCATATGTCCCGGCAAGAAATCTGCGTTCAAAAGACTCCGGCTTATTAGTGATTCCTAGAGCTCAAAAAAAGTCTGCGGGCTATAGAGCGTTTGTTTTCCGTTCGGGCTCCAGTACTCTGGAATGCCCTCCCGGTAACAGTTCCAGATGCTACCTCAGTAGAAGCATTTAAGTCTCATCTTAAAACTCATCTGTATACTCTAGCCTTTAAATAGACCTCCTTTTTAGACCAGTTGATCTGCCGCTTCTTTTCTTTCTCCTATGTCCCCCCCTCCCTTGTGGAGGGGGTCCGGTCCGATGACCATGGATGAAGTACTGACTGTCCAGAGTCGAGACCCAGGATGGACCGCTCGTCGGGACCCAGGATGGACCGCTCGCCTGTATCGGTTGGGGACATCTCTACGCTGCTGATCCGCTTGAGATGGTTTCCTGTGGACGGGACTCTCACTGCTGTCTTGGAGCCACTATGGATTGAACTTTCACAGTATCATGTTAGACCCGCTCGACATCCATTGCTTTCGGTCCCCTAGAGGGGGGGGGGGGTTGCCCACATCTGAGGTCCTCTCCAAGGTTTCTCATAGTCTGCATTGTCACTGGCGTCCCACTGGATGTGAATTTTCCCTGCCCACTGGGTGTGAGTTTTCCTTGCCCTTTTGTGGGTTCTTCCGAGGATGTTGTAGTCGTAATGATTTGTGCAGTCCTTTGAGACATTTGTGATTTGGGGCTATATAAATAAACATTGATTGATTGATTAGCTGCGGGCGTACACTTCAGGCTCTTCTCACTCTTTGCTGTCTTTCCTTCTCACAGACAAGCAGGCGCACATTCTTACATACGTCACATACTGTCACGTCATAAGTCACATACGTGTACGCCCTCGCAGAACAGAGAGGTAGCATACTGGGCTACGTTAGCAGCTAACGTAGCCCAGTATGAGAGAAAGAAGGTGCGGGTCTGGTAACAAATGAAGGAAGACTTAATTCCCAATAAAAACAGCAGGGTTTCCATGGTCTGGCGGTGGTTCGGCTTCAAGTGGGAATATGACGAACAGACAACCGTAATTTGTCAAGTGTGGGGGGGGGGGGGGGAAAGGGTTGCTATAAAAAGTAGCATTACTGCTAATATGTAGCATCATTTGAAAAGTCACTCGCTAGAGAATGAAGAGAATTTCATAAATATTTGATTTCCTATTATGCAGCTCATTTTTATTTGACACTTAAAATGTCTCTGACAATCTTGCACTTTATGTTTTGGAAGTGACTTGAATGTTTGTGCCACTGCTTAATAAGTGTTTAATTAATGCAGTCTTGGTCAATTGACTTAGTTGTGATTTCTTTCTCTGCATGAAAGTTTAAAAGTAGCATATATGAATGCAGTATGAAGAAGAATGTTTGAATGTAGACACATAGAATCATCATACTGCTGTGATTATATGCATCAAGTGTTCATTCAAGGCTAAGGCAAAATATCGAGATATATATCCTGTATCGTGATATGGCCTAAAAATATGGAGATATCAATAAAAGGCCACATCGCCCAGCCCTAGTCCTGAGCAGTCCTGAGTTCAATCCCGAGCTCGGGATTTTTCCGTGTGGAGTTTGCATGTTCTCCCCGTGAATGCGTGGGTTCCCTCCGGGTACTCCGGCTTCCTCCCACGTCCAAAGACATGCACCTGGGGATAGGCCCCTCCCACCTCCAAAGACGTGCACCTGGGGATAGGCCCCTCCCACTTCCAAAGACATGCACCTGGGGATAGGCCCCTCCCACTTCCAAAGACATGCACCTGGGGATAGGCCCCTCCCACCTCCAAAGACATGCACCTGGGGATAGGCCCCTCCCACCTCCAAAGACATGCACCTGGGGATAGGTTGATTGGCATGTGCAACATTAAATCGGCCCTAGTGTGTGAATGTTGTGTGGTTATCTGTGTTGGCCCTGCGTTGAAGGGGCGACTTGTCCAGGGTGTACGCCGCCTTCCGCCCAAGTGCAGCTGAGATAGGCTCCAGCACCCCCCGTGACCCTAAAAAGGGACAAGGGGTAGAAAATGGATGGATTGAATTAATTTAACTGTTTCTTATTCCAAATTTATTTTTATTTTTTTAAAGGGACAAGTGGTAGAAAATAGATGGATGGAAGTTGCAAGTGATGAACGCTATTTAGTGAAATGGAAAAATAAATGTAAAACAGCATCAATATACAGCAAAGGCCAAAATGTTGGATATAACTTCTCATTTCAATGCATCCTCTTTATTTTTGTGACTATTTACATGGTAGATGGTCACCAGAGGCATCAAAACTATGACACCTGGGAAGTGAAAACACTTTTAGGTACCTCTTGAAGCTCATGGAGAGAATGCCAAGAGTGTGCAAAGCAGTGAGCAGAGCACAGGGTGGCTATTTTGAAGGAACTACTGCGATGAGGTGGCGACTTGTCCAGGGTGTACCCTGCCTTCCGCCCGATTGTAGCTGAGATAGGCGCCAGCGCCCCCCGCGACCCCGAAAGGGAATAAGCGGTAGAAAATGGATGGATGGATGGATAGAATATAAAACATGTATTTGGTTATAAAACCTTATTTTGTAAGTACATAACTCCATTCATTCATAGTTGTGATGCCTTCAGTGACAATCTACAATGTAAATAGTCATGAAAATAAAGAACATGCATTGAATGAGAAGGTGTGTTCAAACTTTTGATCTATGCTGTACATAATTTAAAGATGCATCAATAATAATTTTTTTTTGGAATCGTAGCTCCTGAGTCATAATTGTAAACAAATCGTGAGGTTCCCAAAGATTCCCACCTCCAGTTGTAAGCCATAAAGACTGTTGCAAACACAAAAAGGAACAGTGAAAATGTGCCAAAATGAGTGGTGTTTATAAAACTGCACATATTTTTGATTATTAATTCCTGCCATTTTTAGCTGTCTAGTAGATTTTACATATATTTACTGTATTATTTTTTTATGCCTAATGTTTGTGTGTTTGAGGTTTGTTATTCTTCCTTTCCTGTGCACTTAAGATGTGACTTTAAGGTTTTACTACTTACGTATAAAATACTACACGGTCTAGCTCCATCCTATCTTGCCGATTGTATTGTACCATATGTCCCGGCAAGAAATCTGCCTTCAAAAGACTCCGGCTTATTAGTGATTCCCAAAGCTCAAAAAAAGTCTGCGGGCTATAGAGCGTTTTCCGTTCGGGCTCCAGTACTCTGGAATGCCCTCCCGGTAACAGTTCCAGATGCTACCTCAGTAGAAGCATTTAAGTCTCACCTTAAAACTCATCTGTATACTCTAGCCTTTAAATAGACCTTTTTAGACTAGTTGATCTGCCGTTTCTTTTCTTTTTCTTCTATGTCCCACTCTCCCTTGTGGAGGGGGTCCGGTCCGATCCGGTGGCCATGTACTGCTCGCCTGTGTATCGGCTGGGGACATCTCTGCGCTGCTGATCCGCCTCCGCTTGGGATGGTTTCCTGCTGGCTCCGCTATGAACGGGACTCTCGCTGCTGTGTTGGATCCGCTTTGGACTGGACTCTCGCGACTGTGTTGGATCCATTATGGATTGAACTTTCACAGTATCATGTTAGACCCGCTCGACATCCATTGCTTTCCTCCTCTCCAAGGTTCTCATAGTCATTATTGTCACCGACGTCCCACTGGGTGTGAGTTTTCTTTGCCCTTATGTGGGCCTACCGAGGATGTCGTTGTGGTTTGTGCTGCCCTTTGAGACACTAGTGATTTAGGGCTATATAAGTAAACATTGATTGATTGATTGATTCTTTGCCCTGCAAATGGACTACTAGGTTTAACTAGCTGACTTTGGATAAAATAATAATCAAACAATGATTTTACACAACTGTTGTGAACTAGCCAGCTAACAAGCTAACTATCTTAGCGATGCCGAGTAGAGACAAAGACCACATCTTCCAGATATCCAATGAATGGTCCTGCAAAACAGACATTCTGCATATTGAACAAGTTATTCATGCCTTTGTCATGTTTAGGGTGAACTGTTTCCTTACTTAGCATGTTTACACCCAGCGTGTCCTTACTTAGCATGTTTACACCCAGCGTGTCCTTACTTAGCATGTTTACACCCAGCGTGTTGTTACTTAGCATGTTTACACCCAGCGTGTTGTTACTTAGCATGTTTACACCCAGCGTGTCCTTACTTAGCATGTTTACACCCAGTGTGTTGTTACTTAGCATGTTTACACCCAGCGTGTCCTTACTTAGCATGTTTACACCCAGTGTGTTGTTACTTAGCATGTTTACACCCAGCGTGTCCTTACTTAGCATGTTTACACCCAGCGTGTTGTTACTTAGCATGTTTACACCCAGCGTGTCCTTACTTAGCATGTTTACACCCAGCGTGTTGTTACTTAGCATGTTTACACCCAGCGTGTCCTTACTTAGCATGTTTACACCCAGCGTGTCCTTACTTAGCATGTTTACACCCAGTGTGTCGTTATTTAGCATGTTTACACCCAGCGTGTTGTTACTTAGCATGTTTACACCCAGCGTGTTGTTACTTAGCATGTTTACACCCAGTGTGTCGTTATTTAGCATGTTTACACCCAGCGTGTTGTTACTTAGCATGTTTACACCCAGCGTGTTGTTACTTAGCATGTTTACACCCAGCGTGTTGTTACTTAGCATGTTTACACCCAGCGTGTTGTTACTTAGCATGTTTACACCCAGCGTGTTGTTACCACTTGCCCTCACCATTTTTTTCTTTTTGCCCAACCGCTTTGACTCGCGCACGTTCATTTTCCGTCCAACAGAACATGGCTACTGTCGACAAATTAATTTGAACGCGATACATTTTATTCAATCAATCAATCTTTAGGGCTATATAAATAAAGTTTATCGCGAGTTTCTCAAAGGGCTGCACAAGCAGCAGCGAAATCCTCAGCTCAGATCCCACATCAGGGCAAGAAAAAACTCAGGGACCGCAGATGTGGGGACCCCCTCCTGGGCGACTGGCGCAATTGACGTCAAGTGGATCTAGTTAGTTGTGTTAAAATCCAGTCCATAGTGTGGCCAGCATAGGATCATCTTAAGTGGAGTCAAGTCTGCAGCACAGAGACGTCCCCGACTGACGCAGAGGACTGAACAGCTAGCGCTCAATTTGTTGTCACCTAATTACCTCTCCACGTAGGAGAGGGGCGGCAAAGCAGAAAAGAAACGGCAGATCAACTGGTCTAAAAAGGAGGTCTATTTAAAGGCTAGAGTATCCAAATGAGTTTTAAAATGGGACTTCAATGCTTCTACTGAGGTAGCATCTGGAACTGTTACCGGGAGGGCATTCCAGAGTACTGGAGCCCCAATAGAAAACGCTGTAAGACCCACAGACTTTTTTTGGGCTTTGGGAATCACTAATAAGCCGGAGTTCTTAGAACGCAAATTTCTTGCCGGGACATATGGTACAATACAATCGGCAAGATAGGATGGAGCTAGACCGTGTAGTATTTTATACGTAAGTAGTAAAACCTTAAAGTCACATCTTAAGTGCACAGGAAGCCAGTGCAGGTGAGCTAGTACAGGTATATATGTATGTATATATGTATATAAAGGTATATACAGTATAGGTATATATGTATGTATATATGTATATAAAGGTATATACAGTATAGGTATATATGTATGTATATATGTATATAAAGGTATATACAGTATAGGTATATATGTATGTATATATGTATATAAAGGTATATACAGTATAGGTATATATGTAGGTATATATGTATATAAAGGTATATACAGTATAGGTATATATGTATATAAAGGTATATACTGTATAGGTATATATGTAGGTATATATGTATATAAAGGTATATACAGTATAGGTATATATGTATGTATATATGTATATAAAGGTATATACAGTATAGGTATATATGTATATAAAGGTATATACAGTATAGGTAAATATGTAGGTATATATGTATATAAAGGTATATACAGTATAGGTATATATGTATAAAAAGGTATATACAGTATAGGTATATATGTATGTATATATGTATATAAAGGTATATACAGTATAGGTATATATGTATGTATATATGTATATAAAGGTATATACAGTATAGGTATATATGTATGTATATATGTATAAAAAGGTATATACAGTATAGGTATATATTTATGTATATATGTATATAAAGGTATATACAGTATAGGTATATATGTATGTATATATGTATATAAAGGTATATACAGTATAGGTATATATGTATGTATATATGTATAAAAAGGTATATACAGTATAGGTATATATGTATGTATATATGTATATAAAGGTATATACAGTATAGGTATATATGTATGTATATATGTATATAAAGGTATATACAGTATAGGTATATATGTATGTATATATGTATATGAAGGTATATACAGTATAGGTATATATGTATGTACATATGTATATAAAGGTATATACAGTATAGGTATATATGTATGTATATATGTATATAAAGGTATATACAGTATAGGTATATATGTATGTATATATGTATATAAAGGTATATACAGTACAGGCGTAACCTGATCAAACTTTTATGTTCTGGTCAAACGTCCAGCAGCCACATTTTGTACCAACTGTAATCTTTTAATGCTAAACATCAATCAATCAATCAATCAATGTTTATTTATATAGCCCTAAATCACAAGTGTCTCAAAGGGCTGCACAAGCCACAATGATGTCCGCGGTTCAGATCCCACATCAGGGCAAGGAAAAACTCAACCCAGTGGGATGATTACGAGAAACCTTGGAGAGAACCTTAGATGTGGGTGACCCCCCTCTAGGGGAGACCGGTGCAATGGACGTCGAGTGGATCTAGCATAATATTGTGAAAGTCCAGTCCATTGTGGATCTAACATAATAGTGAGAGTCCAGTCCATAGTGGATCTAACATAATAGTGAGAGTCCAGTCCATAGTGGATCTAACATAACAGTGAGAGTGCAGTCCACAGTGGATCTAGCATAATATTGTGAAAGTCCAGTCCATTGTGGATCTAACATAATAGTGAGAGTCCAGTCCATAGTGGATCTAACATAATAGTGAGAGTCCAGTCCATAGTGGATCTAACATAATAGTGAGAGTCCAGTCCATAGTGGATCTAACATAATAGTGTGAGAGTCCAGTCCATAGTGGATCTAACATAATAGTGTGAGAGTCCAGTCCATAGTGGATCTAACATAATAGTGAGAGTCCAGTCCATAGTGGATCTAACATAATAGTGAGAGTCCAGTCCATAGTGGATCTAACATAATAGTGAGAGTCCAGTCCATAGTGGATCCAACATAATAGTGAGAGTCCAGTCCATAGTGGATCTAACATAATAGTGAGAGTCCAGTCCATAGTGGATCCAACATAATAGTGAGAGTCCAGTCCATAGTGGATCTAACATAATAGTGAGAGTCCAGTCCATAGTGGATCTAACATAATAGTGAGAGTCCAGTCCATAGTGGATCTAACATAATAGTGTGAGAGTCCAGTCCATAGTGGATCTAACATAATAGTGAGAGTCCAGTCCATAGTGGATCTAACATAATAGTGTGAAAGTCCAGTCCATAGTGGATCTAACATAATAGTGAGAGTCCAGTCCATAGTGGGGCCAGCAGGGGACCCCAACCGATGCACAGGCGAGCGGTCCACCCCGGGTCTCGACTCTGGACAGCGAGCACCTCATCCATGGCCGCCGAACCTGTGCCCCCCCTCCACGAGGGAGAGAGCAGAGCAGAAAAAAGACGGCAGATCAACTGGTCTAAAACGGGGGTCTATTTGAAGGTTTGCGTATACGAATGAGTTTTAAGATGGGACTTAAATGCTTCTACTGAGGTAGAATCTCTGTTACTGTGAGGGCATTCCAGAGTACTGGAACCCGAATAGAAAACGTTCTATAGCCCGCAGATTTGTTTTGGGCTCTGGGAATTACTAATAAGTCAGAGTTCTTTGAACGATCTCATTGTTACTGCTGGACAAAATGGAACAAATTGTTGCGATGTTACGGAGATGAAAGAAGGTTGTCTTTATGTGTGACTCAAACGAGAGTGTTGGGTTGAAGATGATACCAAGAGTCTTTACTGAGTCGCCTTGTGTAATTGTTTGGTTTTCACATGTTAAGGTGGTATTATTAAATAGGTGTCGGTGCCTAGCAGGACCGATAATCAGCATTTTCCGTTATCCATTTTTCATGACAATATTGACCAATTGTTGCATCCTTATGTCAATATTCAGAGGATACATCGTGCAGATCTGGTCGTGTAGAACATCATGTCAAGCATGTCTTTTGTCAGAATAATCACTCAAACATGACACTTCAGCTCTGCTCATTCCTTAGTGTTTGAGTTCTAATTACACATTCTACCCAGAGTGCTCTTGTATGTTTTGATTAGACTAGTGTTCACGTGTCAGCGTTGGTGTTATTCCTCTGCCCAGGTCTACAGTGAAATGAATAGACCATGGTCAGGGTCTGAGCAGCCCGAGCGGTGCTCCAGTTGCCAGGAAACAGCATCTGAGCCTCGGCTGCCTTTGTTTGCACACCAAACAGGCGAGCTCTCTGCCGCTGCCGTCCCTCTGAAGTTCATTCTTACCACACTGCCGGTGTTACCGGGCTTAAACCTGCACACATACTGTTTGTGGTAGGTTATGGAGTCAGCTGTTTTCTCTGTGTTTACATTATTATGAATGAATGAAGTCTTGGTTAAACATTAGCAGATGATGTTGTCCTCTGGGACAGAAATAAACCAGCGTTGAAAAATCCTAAATGTTAATAAGATCCTTGGGCAAAAATCGATACAGTGGCTCTAAAAAGTATGTAGAACGAGGAGCAAGAACCAACGGATCCAAGTCGCTGTACAGTTCAGTTGACTATCCAATTGAAGGATTTCTATCAGAATGGCATTTATCATATTCATATTCCACTTTCCAGCAAACACTTAGTTTGGATTGGTGATATTTAGGGCGGGCGATATATCGCGGGTTTGTCTCTGTGTGATATTGGACTATACGTTCTCACACAGTTGCTTTTAGCTGCTGGCATTACACTACAGGCTCTTCTCGCTCTTTCTTGTCTCTCCTTCTCACAGACAGCAAGCGCACCTTCTTACATACGTATACGCCCTCGCGGAGCAGAGAGGTAGCAGCATGGGTAACGTTAGCTGTGCTGTGAGCATTAATACGAGAGAGAGAAGGTGCGAATCTGGTAACAAATGAAGGAAGAATTAATTCCCAAGAAAAACAGCAGGGGGTCCATCGTCTGGCGGTGGTTTGGCTTCAAGTGGGAATATGTCGAACAGACAACTGTAATTTGTCAAGTGTGGGGCAAAAGCGTTGCTAAAAAAATTAATATTTAGCATCATTTGAAAAGTCACCAGCTAGAAAATGAAGAGTGCTTACTTCGCATGTCAACATCTCCACTCAGTGGCACACGCCCACATCATCAAAATGCCGAGGCAACCATTTCCAGATCAAAACCGTATGAAAAAATTGTTAACAACAATAACATCTGCAGGAACCTACCACAGAGCGAAGGACAAACACTATTTGATTTCCTATTATGCAGCTCATTTTTATTTGACACTCATTGAAATATTTTGTGTGACATCATGCACAAAAGTGCACTTTATTTGTTTTAAACTATTGTAGTGGCTTTCTGTACAAAAAGTGCACTTTAATTTAGTGTTGTTTTGATGTCATCTTAGTGACATCATGCACAAAAGTGAACTAATAGCTTGTTTTAAAATGTCTCTGACAATCTTGCACTTTCTGTTTTGGAAATGACATGAATGTTTGTGCCACTGCTTAATAACTGTTTAATAAATACACTTTTGGTCAATTGACATATTTGTTTGAATGTAGACACATAGAATCATCATACTGCTGTGATTATATGCATCAAGTGTTCATTTAAGGCTCAGGTAAAATGTTGAGAAATATATTGTGTATCGCGATACGGCCTAAAAATATCGAGGTATTAAAAAAAGGCCATATCGCCCAGCCCTAGTTATAATTATCACAACTAGGGTTGAATTTGGACAGTTACGGTTCTTTGGAGAGACGCTTTGCAATCAGTCAGAGGGCAATTTTCAACCAATATATAAATATTAGGGATGCACCGATTAATCGGTAACCGAATATATTCGACCGAATATGGCAAAAAAAAGCCACATTCGGCCTTCGGTGGAATGAGTTAAAAACAAGGCCGAATAGTGGCGTGTGACACAAGTTTTTGAGGCGGTGACGCAATCAACCAACGTGCAGTGACGTTGGGATATGTTGTGTACCTGTATAAGTGTATGAGGTTACAATGTTGTGTACCTGTATAAGTGTATGAGGTTACAAGCACACACTTATTGAGATTTAGTGGGGCCTCTGTTTACATTATTAGCCTGTTGTGTAGGCTACCTGTATAAGTGTATGAGGTTACAATGTTGTGTACCTGTATACGTGTATGAGGTTACAAGCACACACTTATTGAGATTTACTTGAGCCTTCTGTTTACATTATTAGCCTGTTGTGTAGGCTACCTGTATAAGTGTATGAGGTTACATGCACACACTTATTGAGATTTACTTGAGCCTTCTGTTTACATTATTAGCCTGTTGTGTAGGCTACCTGTATAAGTGTATGAGGTTACAAGCACACACTTATTGAGATTTAGTGGGGCCTCTGTTTACATTATTAGCCTGTTGTGTAGGCTACCTGTATAAGTGTATGAGGTTACAAGCACACACTTATTGAGATTTACTTGAGTCTTCTGTTTACATTATTAGCCTGTTGTGTAGGCTACCTGTATAAGTGTATGAGGTTACAATGTTGTGTACCTGTATAAGTGTATGAGGTTACAATGTTGTGTACCTGTATAAGTGTATGAGGTTACAATGTTGTGTACCTGTATAAGTGTATGAGGTTACAATGTTGTGTACCTGTATAAGTGTATGAGGTTACAAGCACACACTTAATTGAGATTTACTTGAGCCTTCTGTTTACATTATTAGCCTGTTGTGTAGGCTACCTGTATAAGTGTATGAGGTTACAAGCACACACTTATTGACATTTAGTGGGGCCTCTGTTTACATTATTAGCCTGTTGTGTAGGCTACCTGTATAAGTGTATGAGGTTACAAGCACACACTTATTGAGATTTAGTGGGGCCTCTGTTTACATTATTAGCCTGTTGTGTAGGCTACCTGTATAAGTGTATGAGGTTACAAGCACACACTTATTGAGATTTACTTGAGTCTTCTGTTTACATTATTAGCCTGTTGTGTAGGCTACCTGTATAAGTGTATGAGGTTACAATGTTGTGTACCTGTATAAGTGTATGAGGTTACAATGTTGTGTACCTGTATAAGTGTATGAGGTTACAATGTTGTGTACCTGTATAAGTGTATGAGGTTACAATGTTGTGTACCTGTATAAGTGTATGAGGTTACAAGCACACACTTAATTGAGATTTACTTGAGCCTTCTGTTTACATTATTAGCCTGTTGTGTAGGCTACCTGTATAAGTGTATGAGGTTACAAGCACACACTTATTGACATTTAGTGGGGCCTCTGTTTACATTATTAGCCTGTTGTGTAGGCTACCTGTATAAGTGTATGAGGTTACAAGCACACACTTATTGAGATTTACTTAAGCCTTCTGTTTACATTATTAGCATATCTACTGTGGCTAAGCAGACTTTTGCCAAAAGGACAATAATTCATTTGTTGTGGGTTTATCCACTTTAATGCACTTTATTTTTTTTGGAAATGCATGTCTTGTTTGAAGGCCTAATATAAATGAAAAACTTTGTGCTTTTTTTGAAAAGCAAAGACTACTGGAATATTGAAAAAATGTAAATATTCAATAAAAAATTACTTTATTTGAAAAACATGTCAACATATTTTTCTAGCCTATTTATGCAATATAAAAAAAATGTGAAAAACTGCATTCATTATTCGGCCTTCGGCCAAGCGTTTAAATTTTCTTCGGCTTCGGCCACAAATTTTCATTTCGGTGCATCCCTAATAAATATCAATCATTTCAAATTCTTAGCAATTTAGTAGAACTTACTCACTTCCTGTCCTTACTTCCTTATGTAAAAAACGGTTTACATCAATGAATACAACAGAACTCTTAATAATCTCTTTGAAGAGTCTCCTAAACTGGATCAAATTAGTGCTTTTGCTTAATCCATGTCATCATTTAATTCCTCATACTGATATACTAAGGGTTTAAGTCAGTGTAAACATAATATAATCAACACAATATTTAAACTACTTTCTTATTTTCTCATATTATGTACAATTGTTACAGAAAAAAAGTAAATGATATTTGGAATTTCTAGGTATATTCACTGTAAACTTGTACACTATTCATTGACTCGGTATCTTAGGTCAATATGAAATTATGGCAAAGAGTTCCAAATAAACATTTCGTAAACCTTAGCATAATGTGACACATGGTATTAGCTGTAATATGAAAATGTTGCCTACTGCCTGAGTGTAAACTGGAAGTCTATGTATTGCGCAATATGTAATAGGTGTTCACACTGCACCCAAGCATTATTAGCAAGCAGGGCACATCCTGTTGGCATGGAGATCAACAAGCCCATCCCTGTATGCAGCTGTTCTGCTGCTCAGCTGTCGGTGTGGAACATTGGAGGTGTGTCACTGCTCCGTGTACACTGGCAACCATGAGATAGGAGTGTTTGGGTTCTACAGCAAACAAGTGTTCACAAAGCGTTTCTCATTGGTTAATAGGTTTCAATTCATTGTTGTTTCATGTCGTGTAAGAGTTGAGCCAAAAGTAGGGAATCATTCAAATATTTAATTGATGTTGTTGCACTGTCAGTCTGTGTTTTTATTGTGATTAGAAAAAAAATGCACAATTTACTGTAAAATAACGTCAGCTTTTGGTTGCCATTAATCCGTTAATTTTACAGTTGATAACTGTTTTTGCTTAGGTTAAAAAAACTGATACATTGTTAACCTGGTTACAAGAAAGCAATTTAATTTACAGTAAAATGTTGGTTGCTATGTTTATCAGGAATTCACCGTAAAACAAATGACGGCCAATTTTAGTGTTGCTAATCAGCCTATGTTCATGGCTTTGGAGGTTGGAGGAAGCCGGAGTACCCAGAGAGAACATGCAAATTCCACACAGAAAGACCCCTAGCCTAGGAACTGTATCTAGTAGAGATGCGCCGTTTGCAGTCTCATCCGCGGAGTCTGCTGATAAACCGCGGGTCGGGCGGGTGACATGACGAAAAATTAGATTTGAATTAGATTCGGGCAGGTGGCGGTTGAACCATTCGGAAATATTTGATTTACATGATTCAGGGATCGGCAACCTTTACCACTCAAAGGGCCATTTTGACCCGTGTCGCAAAGTAAAGAAGACAACAGGAGCCGCAAACATTCTCGCGAATATCTGCTGGCGGTCACCCAGTTAACAAGAACTAGGGCGTGCTATGAAGCCATTGCCTTTGATGCCTTCTACAACATGTATAAAATGCATCGAAGTCCAGCAACATGTTGTATGTACTTTCCGCAGACACACGTACACGACTGAGGCATACTGGGTGACACAGAGTACACTGATGGTTGTGATATAAACAATTTTAACACACTTCTTACTAATATGCGCCACGCTGTGAAGGCACACCAAACAAGAATGACAAACACATTTCGGGAGAACATCCTCACAGTAACACAACATAAACGCAACACAACAAATACCCAGAATCCTTTGCGTCCATGACTATTCATGACTATATTACAAACTCCGCTAGCACCAATGCCTATGTTGACGAGACATGTGAGCGACACAAGAGGATTTTAACTTGAAAGTATTTGTACAACCTTTCACTGGACAACTCACAACATGGCCTTGCGCAACATGTTCCTCCAAGTAAGCCTTAAATGCTCCGTATCTGTTAAATATCTGCTTGTAACCAGTTCCAAGGCACAGCGTGGTTCATTTCGATGCAGTTTGTAATCAAGCACGTAGACATAACCCCTCAATGTCTGAAAGCACTTGCCACAAAAATAAAAGAAAACATGTTGTTAGCCAAAACCAGGCTAATGCTTTATAAATAAATAATAAATAAATGGGTTGTACTTGTATAGCGCTTTTTCCACCTTCAGGGTACTTAAAGCGCTTTGACACTACTTCCACATTCACACAGTGATGGAGGGAGCTGCCATGCAAGGCGCCAACCAGCACCCATCAGGAGCAAGGGTGAAGTGTCTAGCTCAGGACACTACGGACGTGACGAGGTTGGTACTAGGTGGGATTTGAACCAGGGACCCTCGGGTTGTGCACGGCCAGTCTCCCACTGCGCCACACCGTCCCTTTAATGCAATCCCCCAAAACAATTAAGGTATACTGTACATTTAAATATACAATCTACAGTATTTGCAAATGCATTGTACAATGTTTCATTATCATCACAGTAAAGCCAGGTGCTTTCTACGTACTATAATCATAATCATTTAGACCGTGGGTGTCAAACTCTGGCCCGCCGTGTAATTTAATTTGGCCCTAGAGACAATATCAATCTAGCATTAGAGCTGGCCCGCCGGTGTTATACAGCGTCGGTGCCGCTGTAACACCGCATTCACCGCTAATACTCATACTTGCCAACCCTCCTAATTTTCCTGATAGACTCCCGAAGTTCAGTGCCCCTCCCGAAAATCTTCCGGGGCAACTATTCTACCGAATTTCTACCGATTTCCACCTGGACAACTATATTGGGGGCGTGCATTTACGGCACTGCCTTTAGTGTTCTCTACAACCTGTCGTCACGTCCGCTTTTCCTCCATAATAACAGCGTGTCACATAATATTTGTGGCTTTTACACACACACGCACAAGTGAATGCAAGGCATACTTGGTCAACAGCCATACAGGTCACACTGAGGATGGCCGTATAAACAACTTTAGCACTGTTACAAATATGCGCCACACTGTGAACCCACACCAAACAAGAATGACAAACACATTTCGGGTGAACATCCGCACCGTAACACAACAGAACAAATACCCAGAAGCCCTTGCAGCACTAACTCTTCCGGGAAACTTCCAGCAAACTGACCAATAATTAACGTTTTATTCATGCATTTTCTCTTGCTACTTCAAGGCTTGAATGTTTGGTTCATTCATTATTGTTATTTTATTTTGAAATTCATTATTAGCCTGTGGAAAAAATGTGATATTTACCTCAGAAGATTGCAAATAGAAAAAAAGACATACAATTTTTATTCAAATTTTATTTGATATGCCATTTATATTCTTTTAATTACTATTATTATTATTATTATTATTTGAGACTGGATTTTGCATGTCACTAAAGTTATATAAGCCTTGCTTGTTCAATATTTAATGCAAAACTTGTTTGGGTCCCTATTAAAAGGTTAATTTGTTCAAGCTTGGCCCACGGCTTTGTTCCGTTTAAAATGTAGGCCCACTCTGTATTTGAGTTTGACACCCCTGATTTAGACACTTAACTGTTTTTGCTTATTGTAAATTACGATAAAAAAAAAACAGATACATTGTTAACCTGCTTACAAAAAAACTATTTAATTTGCAGTAAAATATTGGCAGCTGTGTTTTTCAGGAATTCACCATAAAACAAATAATGGCCAATTTTAGTGTTCCCAATCAGGTGCATGGCTTTGGAGCTTGGAGGAAGCCGGAGTACCCAGAGAGAACCTTTAAATTCCACTCAGAAAGACCCCCAGCTTGGCAACTGCATCGAGTATCTGCAAAAGGCCTTCGTTGCCGAGACAAGAGGATTTTAACTTGAAAACATTCGTACAACCTTTCACTGAACAACTCACAACATGGCTTTGAGCTATTCAAATTGAGCCTGAAATGCTCCGTATCTGTTAAATATTTGCTCGCAAGCAGTTCCAACACACATTTTAAAGCAGTTTGTAATCAAGCACATAGACATATCTCCTCAATGTCTGAAACCACTTTCCACACAAATACACGACAACATGTTGTTAGCCAAAACTAGGCTAATGCATTAACACAAACCCCTAAAACAGTTAAGGTAGGTAAATATACAATCTGCAAAATCTTTGATTTAGACCAGACCTAGGCAAATTAAGGTCCGGGGGCCACATTAAGCCCGTTAAGATTTTCAATCTGGCCCGCCGGACATTCCCAAATATTTTTTTCTAGATCTTCAAGATGTAAAGTGTAGCTGCCATCATGATGTGCAGTGATATTTTTCTAATGACCATAAATCTTGAACTACACAACATATTTCAATGGTTTAAATCTGCGCTTTTGCATGATATTTTAGTGACTAGTGTTGTCCTGATACCAATATTATTTTGATACTTTTCAGTACTTTTTGATACTTTTCTTAATAAAGGACACCAGAAAAATTGCATTATAAGCTTTATTTTAACAGAAAATCTTAAGAGTGTGGCAGACCGGTACTTTTCAGAGGCGGTATGGTACCGAATATGATTCATTAGTATCGCGGTACTACACTAATACTCGTATACCGTACAACCCTACTAGTTACTATGGTCATGTAAGTCACAGCAGGTCAGACGAGGCACCAAGCAGTGTTTCCACAGAGTGTTTCCAGAGCAGCCAGCCTGAAATGTGGGTGTCAGGGACAGACGTGGAAGGAGATTTTTACAAGACAGTTCTAAAGCTTAGTGATATATCACACACATCAGATTGTAGATGTTTTTTGTTTATTTACTCTTCACGTTCGTATTTCGCTGTTTGTTGCTTGATTGTAAAATATGTCAATTGAGAGCGGGTGTGACGTTCATGTGTTCTCAATATTCAGGGTTTTATCGTTCATAGAAAAATACAATTCCATTTCGTTTTTATGGCGGTCTGTCATAACATTTTTAGCATTCAGTCAGACTTTATTGTGAGGTTTTGTATTAATGTTCCTAAAATAGATATACCGGCCTCCAGACACAGTTTTTTCTCAAAATTTGGTCCCCGAGTCAAAATAATTGCCCAGGTCTGATTTCGACCGAATAATTCCGTGAATTTAAGAGTATTTTCATGCTTGAGACATTACAGTATTTGCAAATGCATTGTACAATGTTTCATTGTCTTTGTACTATAATTATCATCTTTTTTTTAGGTTATCTACTGTTTCTTAGTTTGCAGGAGTCCACTACATTTACTACTGTGATCTATTTTTGATTTTACAATGTTTTATTGTTGCTATTTAACAATCGCTAGCTGTAGTTCTTAGTGTTCTGTAACCATAACTACTTGGTATCAGATCGATACCCACATGTGTAGTATCGCCTGAAACCAATGTAAAGTATCCAAACAACAGAAGAATAAGTGCTTATTACATTTTAACGTAAGTATAGATAGAACATTATATTTGTACAACAGCTAGTAACAAAAACATAACAGTAAATCAGCAGGTAGAATAATAATAGTTTCAAGAAAATAATACAACAGGTAATAAATTAAGTTACATGCCTTTGTAACCCATTTTGAAATGGTTCTGTTGTCATAAGTCAGGACGCGGGGCGGACCATTCTTCTTGATAACATTTCTGCGTTCTGGACTTTTCTACATGGAAGTAGACTTCTTAGGACCCTCTGCTGGATTCCTGATGGACTGGACTGTCACATTATCATGCATGGAACAATTCAATAAGGCAAGATGATTTTATTTATAGTGTGCAATTTGTGCACAAGGCAATTCAAAGTGCTTTGCAATCAATTAAAAAGAAAGGAAAATAATTATAATTAACATTGGAATATGTAATCATCATACAAACAGTCATAATTAATTGAAATCAATCAGATGCTGTCGATAGAATACTTTCAGTTGTCGTAGGCACAATTAAATAAATGTTTGCAGGCGGGGTTTGAACATTGCCAACGCTCACGTCTTCAGGAAGACTATTCCAGATTTTAGGAGCATAAAACTGAAACACAGCTTCACCATGTTTGGTTCTCACAGCTTGAGATGGTTCGAATGGCTCTAACATGTCACACATGTAGTTTGGCACTAGAACGTGAACAGATTTGTACACCAGGAGAGCTGTTCTAAAGTCTATTCTCCGAGCAACAGGATGCCAGTGCAGTGACCTAAGCACCAGACTAATATGGTTGTATTTCCTGGTTCTAGTCAGGACTCGAGCAGCAGCATTCTGGATGCACTGCAGCTTGGCTGTAAAGTAGTTTGGCACACGACCATGAAAATACTTGTACACAAGGAGAGCTGTTTTAAAGTCTATTCTCCAAGCAAAGTAAAGCCAGTGTAGTGACTTAAGCACTGGACTAATATGATCGTATTTCGTGGTTCTAGTCCGAACTCAACCAGCAGCATTCTGGATGCACTGCAGCTTGGCTGTAAAGTAGTTTGGCACACGACCATGAAAATACTTGTACACAAGGAGAGCTGTTTTAAAGTCTATTCTCCGAGCAACAGGAAGCCAGTGTAGTGACTTAAGCACTGGACTAATATGATCGTATTTCGTGGTTCTAGTCCGAACTCAACCAGCAGCATTCTGGATGCACTGTAGCTGGCTGTAAAGTGGTCTGGCGCAAGACCATGAAAAGACTTATACACAAGGAAAGCGGTTTTAAAGTCTATTCTCTGGGCAACATAAACCCAATACAGTGACCTAAGTACTGGACTAATATAGTCGTGATTCCCGGTTCTAGTCAGGACTCAAGCAGCAGCATTCTGGATGCACTGCAGCTGGCTGTAAAGTAGTTTGGCACAAGACCATGAAAAGACTTGTACACAAGGAGAGCTATTTTAAAGTCTATTCTCCGAGCAAGAGGAAACCAGTACTGTGACCTAAGCACTGGACTAATGTGGTCACATTTCCTGGTTCTAGTCAGGACTCGAGCAGCAGCATTCTGGATGCACTGCAGCTGGCTGTAAAGTTCCAAACGAGTTGTACACACACAGCACCCATTGCAGCCGGTCCCCACATTTGCAGTCCCTTCCCGTGGGTTTTTCTTTTTCCTATCTCGGGCTTTTGTTTGTTTTTTTCCTTCTTCTGGCTTCAGATCAGAGGATGTCCTCGTGCTTAGTGAAGCACTTGTGATTAAGGATTACAAATAAATTATGATTGATTGATATTTATATATTAAATAATATATCGTTCTAATATAGATTTTAGGCCTTATCACCCATCACTAGAGCTCAGTTGTTCTATTGTTTATTTAGCAGAACAAGCCGACTGGTACTAAAACATCCTGGCATAGGCGCATGCTGCAATATGCTGAAGTGCTGGCCTCTGTTTGACCGCAGAGGGAGTGGCTCCTGGAAGATGAGATAATGCTGCTTTAGGAGATGTGTGTGTGTGTGTGTGTGTGTGTGTGTGTGTGTGTGTGTTCATGAATGGCAGGGCTGGCAGGTCCTCTCCTTCATTTAGAAGAAATTGCTTTTCTGGCTGAACTATCGCCACCCTTTTCATGATTTCACTGGCCGAGGCTAACGCTGCTCATGTCAGGCGGGAAGCATAAAATGATATGCACGGCGGTGTTTGAAACTCCTTTTGATTTGTGTGTTTCTAGACATGACTTGCCCCCTGATTTCCTCAATGTATGCACTAAACGTCTTCATGAAGCCGTTGGTGTAACTTAACTACACTTGTGGCGGTTGTAAAAATGACTGATGCTTCACGTCAAGTATGATCTGTTGAGTCATTTCAGGTTAATTACGTAACGTGTCAATCGTTCTAAGCGTTGGTTTTAACGTATTTTTCGCAATTAAAATCCTTTAATTTTCTCAAAAATCAACATTGCGCCTTGTAACTCCTAATGTACGAATCAATTATAGTTGTGCTTACCGACCTCAAAGCGATTTTGTTTGGCAAGCGGTGTTATCATAAGTGTGACCAGGAAATGGCTGTCGCACATAAGAGACATGTGTGGACTGCTGGTTGACGCCCCCTGGCAAGCACCGGTTAGCAAGCAATTTTCTTTGAAAATATAGAACATTACACACAGCGCTCAATAATCTGTTAAAATGTTTTAGTACGGCTTTGGTAAGCTATGAAGCCGCATGGCTTGTCGGTGCATTATGACTACCATAGTCAGACGTACTGTGCTTCAACATATGGGTATTATGGTGTATGTGTGTAAGGACCCCAGAATTCCACTTATTAGGTGACATTATCTGGCATTTTGTTTCGACATATTACATAAAACCAACTTTTCTTGCTTGTTGGTACCTGCCGTTGTGTATTTGGGATTTGCATAAGTCCCAAAAATCGCCTTCCTTTTCTCTATAGAATAGAATAGAATATATCTTTGTCATTGTACATTGTACAACGAAACTGTATGCAAACTCATTTAGTGCAAAAATCATACATAAAAACACAAGAACATAGATAAAAATACATAAAAATACCAAGCATGCCACAAGTGGAGGAGTTCAAGTACCTAGGAGTCTTGTTCACGAGTGGGGGAAGAGTGGATGGTGAGATCGACAGGCGGATCGGTGCGGCGTCTTCAGTAATGCAGACGTTGTACCGATCCGTTGTGGTGAAGAAGGAGCTGAGCCGGAAGGCAAAGCTCTCAATTTACCGGTCGATCTACGTTCCCATCCTCACCTATGGTCATGAGCTTTGGATCATGACCGAAAGTATAAGATCATGGGTACAAGCGGCCAAATTGAGTTTCTCTCCCTTAGAGATAGGGTGAGAAGCTCTGCCATCCGGGAGGAACTCAAAGTAAAGCCGCTGCTCCTCCACATGGAGAGGAGCCAGGTGAGGTGGTTCGGGCATCTGGTCAGGATGCCACCCGAACGCCTCCCTAGGGAGGTGTTTAGGGCACGTCCAGCTGGTAGGAGGCCACGGGGAAGACCCAGGACACGTTGGGAAGACTATGTCTCCCGGCTGGCCTGGGAACGCCTCGGGATCCCCCGGGAAGAGCTAGACGAAGTGGCTGGGGAGAGGGAAGTCTGGGTTTCCCCGCTTAGGCTGTTGCCCCCGTGACCCGACCTCGGATAAGCGGAAGAAGATGGATGGATGGATGGATGGATGGATACCAAGCATACAGCTCACATGCACAGTCATTATTGTTATCTTGTGTTCAGCGACACTATTGCTCTCGGGTAAAGAGTGTTTTTAAAACGGTTTGTCTGGCATTTCATCGTCCTGTATCTCCTGCCTGAGGGCATCAGTTCAAAAAGTTTATGTCCGAGGCGAGATGGGTCCTTAATGATGTTTTGGGCCTTTTTGAGGCACCTGGCACTGTACAGTTCTATTTCTATCCTATTGTTGTGAGGCATTCATCCTTTGCTGTTGCCATTTCTAATAAAAAGTAGCGTTTAGTTCTAACTAGGGGTCTAACGGTACGTGTATTTGTATTGAACCGTTTCGGTACGGGGGTTTCAGTTCGGTACGGGGGTGTACCGAATAAGTTTCTAAGCTAAAGTCTTAACAAGCTGCTTTGCTTCTTTTGCCTCGGTCTCAGCACCCAGTATTGTCCCACCCACACAACCATCTGATTGGTTACATATATAGCAGTAACAGCCAATCAGCAGTGTGTATTCAGACCGCTGGTAGTAAAAGATTCAGCGTTGAGCAGACAGGTGTTTAGCAGGTGAGCATAAGGCAGCGTACTCTCCCCAAATGATAATAAACACCTCCCAGTCAACTACTACTAACATCACTATGAGCCCGTTGACCTTCTGGAAACTTAAACGGCAGCTCATTTTGCTGTGTGTGTGTGTGTGTGTGTGTGTGTGTGTGTGTGTGTGTGTGTGTGTGTGTGTGTGTGTGTGTGTGTGTGTGTGTGTGTGTGTGTGTGTGTGTGTGTGTGTGTGTGTGTGTGTGTGTGTGTGTGTGTGTGTGTGTGTGTGTGTGTGTGTGTGTGTGTGTGTGTGTGTGTGTGTGTGTGTGTGTGTGTGTGTGTGTGTGTGTGTGTGTGTGTGTGTGTGTGTGTGTGTGTGTGTGTGTGTGTGTGTGTGTGTGTGTGTGTGTGTGTGTGTGTGTGTGTGTGTGTGTGTGTGTGTGTGTGTGTGTGTGTGTGTGTGTGTGTGTGTGTGTGTGTGTGTGTGTGTGTGTGTGTGTGTGTGTGTGTGTGTGTGTGTGTGTGTGTGTGTGTGTGTGTGTGTGTGTGTGTGTGTGTGTGTGTGTGTGTGTGTGTGTGTGTGTGTGTGTGTGTGTGTGTGTGTGTGTGTGTGTGTGTGTGTGTGTGTGTGTGTGTGTGTGTGTGTGTGTGTGTGTGTGTGTGTGTGTGTGTGTGTGTGTGTTTTACGGACAGAAAAGCTTTGAATACTAGGGTCCCTGCTATCAACATGTTAATAAAAATATAACATTTACATAATAAAAGTCAACTAAAGGCTTCCCAAATGCTGTAATAAACTAAGCATGATGAGTTGACTTGAAACTGTTTAATGTTGCACTTTTTATATGTAGAAGAAAGGTTTTGTCATTTATTTTAATCTAAGCAACAATTTGAGGCAGTTTAATGTTGACTAACGTGGGCAGAATTATTATAGTGTTCTCAATGTTAAAAGGATAAAGCCATTGTTAACAAATTTGGTAAATGAATAACCAAAAATGTATATTTTGTTGTTTTCTTGCTGTACTGAAAATGAACCGAACCGTGACCTCTAAACCGAGATACGTACCGAACCAAAATGTTTGTGTACTGTTACACCCCTAAATACTACACACCATCCCTGCTAATGTTTTTCCTGGAAATACAATCATCTGAAGCTTCTGGTATGATCATTTGTGTTTTTCCATCTGGCGACATTGTCCTTACACGTGTGGATGAATGTCAGGGAATATGAGTTTCCATCAGATATTGGGTTTCACGGAGGCTTTCCAGTTGTTTCTTCTGACAGTGACGAGTGGAAACAGCTGACTGGTGCTTGAGTGGAAAGGTGCCATGATTTGATTTGTCTCGTTGGTTTTCTTTGCCATGCACCAGCAAAAAGGGGAGCCGCTCCACTTCTGTTGACGTTAGCCTCTCTGGGTTGGCTGGCTTAGTGTTTTGACTTGACTAAGGGGCGGGGATATAAATAGCCCTCTTTGAATAGGGTGACTGCAGAAGGAAGAGACGGAGAGCGAGGGGGGGTTGGCGAGATGGAAGCGGCGCCAGGGAAGATAGGCGTGCCAATGTCTCTGAGCAGAGAAAACAGAGCCAACAGCCACGCTCTCATCTGTTCACTCACTCAAGTCTCTAGGATGATTCTAGTTGAATGCAGTCGGGGGGATAGGGAGTGCATGACGGAGGAGGGGACTGGGCATGGAAGGCATCATTTATTCATGACCCTGAGAAGCAAAAGACCTATCCTCATGAAGGAAGGTAATGGATGGTAAAGCATATAATACTGTTGTAGACACAAT
>NC_084635.1:1874056-1914056 GCF_033978795.1 Nerophis ophidion
TGGTTCTCAAATGGGGGTACTTGAAGGTATGCCAAGGGGTGCGTGAGATTTTTTTAAATATTCTAAAAATAGCAACCGTTCAAAAATCTTTTATAAATATATTTATTGAATAATACTTCAACAAAATATGAATGTAAGTTCATAAAGTGTGAAAAGAAATACAACAATGCAATATTCAGTGTTGACAGCTAGATTTTTTGTGGACATGTTCCATAAATATTGATGTTAAAGTTTTCATTTTTTGTGAAGAAATTTTTAGAAGTAAGTTGATGAATCCAGAAGGATCTCTATTACAATCCCCAAAGAGGACACTTTAAGTTGCGGCAATAAACCTTACAGGCCCAATCACATATCCCTACGGCTTTTCACACACACAAGTGAATGCAAAGCATACTTGGTCAACAGCCACACTGAGGGTGGCCGTATAAACAACTTTAACACTGTTACAAATATGCGCCACACTGTGAACCCACACCAAAGAAGAATGACAAACACATTTCGGGAGAACATTTGCACCGTAACACAACATAAACGCAACAGAACAAATACCCAGAACCCCTTGCAGCACTAACTCTTCCGGGACGCTACAAATGACACCCCCCACTAACCAACCCCGCCCACCTCAACCTCCTCATGCTCTCTCAGGGAGAGCATGTCCCAAATTCCAAGCTGCTGTTTTGAGGCATGTTTATAAAAAATAATGCACTTTGTGACTTCAACGATAAATACGGCAGTGCCATGTTGGCACTTTTTCCCCATAACTTAAGTTGATTTATTTTGTAAAACCTTGTTACATCCCTACGCGCGCTCTGAGGTCCGAGAGCCAGTTCCAGCTCGTGGTGTCCAAGACCAGACTTAAGACCAGGGGAGACAGGACCTTCTCTGTGGTCGGCCCTAAGCTCTGGAACACTCTGCCCCTCCATCTTCAAACTGCTTCCACAGTGGACTCTTTTAAGTCTCGTCTTAAGACCCACTTTTATTCTTTGGCTTTTAACACCACGTGAGTTGTGTGGTCCTCTGTTTTTTTTTATACACTTTGATTTTTATTTTACTGTTTTGATTTTACCCTTTAAAATTGTTTTTAATCATATTTGTTTTTATATTGTTTTTTTAAATATTGGTTTTATATGTATTTATTTTTGGTTTTTATTCAGTCATTGGTGGAGCATAATATTGTTTTTTTAATATTGTTTTTAACATGGCTGTGCAGCACTTTGGAAACGTTATTGTTGTTTAAATGTGTTATGTAAGTAAAGTGGATTGGATTACATTGTTTAATTACAGTGGTCCCCAACCACCGGGTTGGATTGGTACCGGGCCGCAGAAGAATTTTGTATTAATTGTTTTTGTTTTTATCAAAACAACATAAAAACACAAGATACACTTACAATTAGTGCACCAACCCCAAAAAACTCCCCTTTTCATGACAAATGATCAAGCGTTGACCGGTCCACAGACACAAAAAGGTTGGGGACCACTGATTGAATGCATCCAGCGGGGCATCACAACTAAATTAGGCATAAAGTCTTAATTCCACAACTGTATATATCCGTATCGGTTGATATCGGAATCGGTAATTAAGAGTTGGACGATATCAGAATATTGGATATCGGCAAAAAAGCCATTATCAGACATCTCTAGTAATTTGGTCTCTAAAAATGAATGGCAATAATTTGTAGGTCAATATATCGTTGAGCAAAATGTGTGTTTATGTCCCTCTTCTGTCTCCATTCTGTTTCTGTGTGTGTGTGTGTGTGTGTGTGTGTGTGTGTGTGTGTTAGCATACCATGTGCCTCTCCTCATATTAGCAGCAGTGTCACCACGGTACTTTATTAGTACAACAGTAGCCAGCACTTGACTGTAAGGCCATGGAAATGTCTTTGGTCACATGTTAACCTTCTCCCATTGTCCCCGTTTTTTTGTTGTCCCCTTCCAGACGGTTGATGACGATGCAATGGCAGCGTGAATGAAGCTTGGCGTGGGGAGAGCTGAACGATGCCCAAAGGTGGGGGTTCTAAAACCCCCCAGCTGGACCACTTCCCACTTAACACCGACATGGTGGAAAAGCAGGGTGGGAAAAAGGTATGTTTGATATCACTACAAACACACAAAGTCTAGCTATAAAAAAAAAAGCAGACCGTATTTCCTTGAATTGCCTTTACTTATAAATGAAGTCCATGCGCAGCTCCTTCTGATCAAAAGCATCGATAACTTGTTTATAGAAGTCTTCCTTATCTTTCTTCAGTTTTAAAAGTCTCTCAGTCTTTATGAAGATCTTCCTTTATTACCTCCTGCTTCGAATGAAAGTCCAGTTTAGAAAACTGTTTTATTTTAGTTATGTAATCCTCCATGTTAAAAGTGCAAGCGAGAGGAAAAAATAAAGGATCGCTGCTTGTTGTCACTTCTTCTGCAGCCGAGTAGTCGCAAGAAGGATCACTAGCGCCCTCTACCACCAGGAGGCGGGAGTCATTTAATGGGCGGTTTAGCTCGGTCGGTAGAGTGGCCGTGCCAGCAACTTGAGGGTTGCAGGTTCGATACCCGCTTCTGCCAACCTAGTCACTGCTGTTGTGTCCTTGGGCAAGACACTTTACCCACCTGCTCCCAGTGCCACCCACGCTGGTTTGAATGTAACTTAGATATTTGGTTTCACTATGTAAAGCGCTTTGAGTCACTTGAGAAAAAGCGCTATATAAATATAATTCACTTCACTTCACTAATGACTCATATTTGACACACGCAGCTACGGTATATTGATAAAACATAGCTGCTAACTGTTCTTTTTAGCATATTCAATAGCTTGGACCTTAAATCCTACTGAATAGCTCTTAATCTTCTTCCCTTTATGTGATTTCAAATGATTGAAATCAGCCTCCTCCATTTTGAAAATGATGACAGGTGAAGTGTCACTCGTGACGTGACGAGTTTGACCCGGTGGAAATTCTAGACATGCGCTAATAAAAATAATATTTAGTGAAACGAGTTTGACCCGGCGTTAATCTTGAGCCGGCGGTAATGCTAAGCATGCGCTAATTATTTTGCAAAACGAGTCTGACCCGGCAGTAATTCTAGGCAGGCACATACTATATACTCAGCGGCAATTCAAGGACATACGGCAGCCTCTATTTGTTTTCAAAATTGACACAAAAGACTACAGAAGGTGCTAACTGTCCCGTGTTTGCAGTAAAGGAGGCATCCCCCTAATGTGGGAGGCATCCCCCTAATGTGACACGGGCCCAGGCATGTGTTTTTCATGGCTGCAAAGTGATGCGGGTGTCAAGCGTTAAAGACACCAGCAGCAGCAACAAGAGGCGAAGTGCAGAGAGGTGCAGCTTATGCAGGCATAGATTTACAGCCCTCTGCAAAGGATTGCATCAGACTCTGGCACGGTGGGAAGGGAGGGAGGGAACCCAGCGCACGAGGGTGGGTGGAAGGCAGAGTGAAACGAAAAAACGCAGGCATTGCTGGAAGACCGCAGGGTTGTCACATGAAGGCAGATCTGGGACGACCAGCCGGTCACAGCATTGGAAATAAGACATTTAAATGCAACTAAAACAACTCTGTTTGGGACATTTCTATCATTGTCTCCACTTTTTGCAGGCAACACATTGTCTGGCAGCGCATTTTTTACATGAATTAGTTCAGGGGTTTTTTGGGGTGGCTGACTTAGAAGCTCGCTCACTGGAGCTGAACACTGCTTGTCTCTACTGTAGCATGACATCATCGTCTTATGACTGGGGCAGGGCATGGGGGAGGAGTTCAAAGAGTCGCCACATAATGGAAAACACGCCATGTGGAGAGAGAGAGAGAGAGAGAGAGAGAGAGCAAGAAATGTATGAAGAGGTGATGTTCACATGTGCTTGGCGCTCAAACATGCAGGTCACATGACATGTGCCATCATTAACACGCTTTTAGATGACATTTTATAGGCTTTCAGATTTATTGTTTCCTTTAGTAAGTGGACTATGTTTTTGTGAGGCACTTTTCATAGAAATAAACCTTAAACCAGGGTTTTTGTTACACTTGCGCTATAGAATTTAGGAAATCATAGACTTCACAAACAAGGACTCTCGCATTTTATTTCTGGGTATAACGAAGCAAATCACCAAGTTATTTTGACTATTCCCTTATTAAGGAATTAAGAAGAAAATCAACTCGCTCCAATATTCTGAACTGTGTACTGTGTAGGGGTGTAACTGTGTACTGTGTAGGGGTGTAACTGTGTACTGTGTAGGGGTGTAACAGTACACAAACATGTCGGTTCGGTACGTACCTCAGTTTAGAGGTCACGGTTCGGTTCATTTTCGGTACAATAAGAAAACAACAAAATATAAATGTTTTGGTTATTTATTCAGCAAATTTGTAAACAATGGCTTTATACGGTGGCAGAGGGGTTAGTGCGTCTGCCTCACAATACGAAGGTCCTGCAGTCCTGGGTTCAAATCCAGGCTCGGGATCTTTCTGTGTGGAGTTTGCATGTTCTCCCCGTGACTGCGTGGGTTCCCTCCGGGTACTCCGGCTTCCTCCCACTTCCAAAGACATGCACCTGGGGATAGGTTGATTGGCAACACTAAATTGGCCCTAGTGTGTGAATGTGAGTGTGAATGTTGTCTGTCTATCTGTGTTGGCCCTGCGATGAGGTGGCGACTTGTCCAGGGTGTACCCCGCCTTCCGCCCGATTGTAGCTGAGATAGGCGCCAGCGCCCCCCGCGACCCCGAAAGGGAATAAGCGGTAGAAAATGGATGGAATGGATGGGCTTTATACTTTTCACATTGGGAACACTATAATAATTCTGCCCACGTTAATTAACATTAAACTGCCTCAAATTGTTGCTCAGATTAAATAAAATGACAAAACTTTTCTTCTACATAAAAAAGTGCACCATTAAACAGTTTCAAATCAGCTCATCATGCTTCATTTATTACAGCATTTGGGAAGCCTGTAGTTGATTTTTATCATGTAAATGTTATATTTTTATCAAGCTTTTCTGTCCGTAAAAAACACACACACACCACAAAATGAGCTAATGTTACGCTAAAAGCTAATTAGCCTTCACTTCAAGCCAGAACTGCGAGCGAGCTGAGCTGCAGTTTAAGTTCCTAGAACAGGGGTCGGGAACCTTTTTGGCTGAGAGAGCCATGGAAGCCAAATATTTTGAAATATATTTCCGTGAGAGCCATATCATATTTTTTTAACACTGAATACAACTAAATGTGTGCATTTTTATGTAAAACCAACATTAGGGTAGAACACGTCTGTTATTCTTTTCAATAACATTTTTATTATGAAGCTAACTAATAATGAATAAAATACTTCTTACCATTCTTGACTTCTTGAACAGGTGAGGTAGAAAATGGATGGATGGATAAAAATGCATGAGAATTTTTTTATATTTTGTATGTTATTTTTAACACTGATTACCAGTGGAATTATTCATTACTTATCGTGTTAAGCAATGTTAGCTCAGATTTATCAGAGAGCCAGATGCAGTCATCAAAAGAGCCACATCTGGCTCTAGAGCCGTAGGTTCCCTACCCCTGTTCTAGAAGGTCAATGGGCTCATAGTGATGTTAGTAGTAGTTGACTGGGAGGTGTTTATTATCATTTGGGGAGAGTACGCTGCCTTATGCTCACCTGCTAAACACCTATCTGCTTGACGCTGAAGTATTGACTACATGCGCTCTGAATACACACTGCTGATTGGCTGTTACTACTATATATGTAACCAATCAGATGGTTGTGTGGGTGGGACAATGCTGGCTGCTGAGACAGAGGCAGAAGAAGCAAAGCGGCTTGTTAAGACTTTAGCTTAGAAACTTATTCGGTACACACCCCGTACCGAACTGAAACCTCCATACCGAAACGGTTCAATACAAATACACGTACTGTTACACCCCTAGAAATGTGGCATTTTTAAGTTAACTAAAAAGGGAAAATAACAACTTTGTCATCAGTGAAAGCAAATTAATCTGCCCATGAACCATTAAATGCTTTTTCTCTTTTTTGACCCGTCCGTTGCTTCGCTTACCAGGGGTTGACCGCTAAAAACAATACACTTGCTTGGAAGCAAAAGTTTAAAAAATGTATAAATTTATAAAAAAGTCATAATATGACTTCTTTAATGCGCCTTTTGTATGAAAAAAGATCTGAATAGACCTGCTCATGGGCAGGGCGCCTTATAATCAGGCCCTATGGTCCAGAAAATATGGTATTTAAAAAAAAAAAAAAAACTTCTTCATTTAGGTACTTTTTGAGCACTTTCAGCAATTTCGTGATAATAAAGATAACCTTAATCATCCTGCTCACAATAACCGTGATGTGACATTTTCATATGGTTACATCCCCATAAAGTACAACTTCATAACGTGGTGTTATCTGTTTTCAGTCAATAGTTATTCAGGAATGGCCTGATGCAATAACCAGCTGTGGGGAAAATAGACACTTTAAAACCACTTTCCAACACAACATATCATTAAACAATGCCGTTAGTTGATAAACATGGCAGCATTTACATCAGCTACACTTCCAACTTTCCAAACCGCAGAGGCGACCAACATGTTTTCCAGCTCTTTAAGTGGGGGGAAAAAGATCAATGCATTTTTTTTCTCCTCCAAAGCCCGTAGCAGAGACAAATGTGAAAAACTAGAGACCATGAATTGATTAACGTGGACCCCGACTTAAACAAGTTGAAAAACTTATTGGGTTTACCCCGTTTCTATATGAGTTGGGAAATTGTGTTAGATGTAAATATAAACAGAATACAATGATTTGCAAATCCTTTTCAAGCCATATTCAGTTGAATATGCTACAAAGACAACATATTTCATGTTCAAACTCATAAACTTTTTTTTTTTTTTGCAAATAATAATTAACTTAGAATTTCATGGCTGCAACACATGCCAAAGTAGTTGGGAAAGGGCATGTTCACCATTGTGTTACATCACCTTTTCTTTTAACAACACTCAATAAACGTTTGGGAACTGAGGAAACTAATTGTTGAAGCTTTGAAAGTGGAATTCTTTCCCCATTCTTGTTTTATGTAGAGCTTCAGTCCTTCAACAGTCCGGGGTCTCCGCTGTCCTATTTTACGCTTCATAATGCGCCACACATTTTCCATGGGAGACAGGTCTGGACTGCAGGCGGGCCAGGAAAGTACCCGCACTCTTTTTTTACAAAGCCACGCTGTTGTAACGTGCTGAATGTGGCTTGGCATTGTCTTGCTGAAATAAGTAGGGGCATCCATGAAAAAGACAGCAGCATATGCTGTTCCAAAACCTGTATGTACCTTTCAGCATTAATGGTGCCTTCACAGATGTGTAAGTTACCCATGTCTTGGGCACTAATACACCCCCATACCATCACACATGCTGGCTTTTACACTTTGCATCAATATCAGTCTGGATGGTTCGCTTCTAGTAGAGCTTTAACTTGCACTTACAGATGTAGCGACAAACTGTATTTAGTGACAGTGGTTTTCTGAAGTGTTCCTGAGCCCATGTGGTGATATCCTTTAGAGATTGACGTCGGTTTTTGATACAGTGCCGTCTGAGGGATGGAAGGTCACGGTCATTCAATGTTGGTTTCCGGCCATGCCGCTTACGTGGAGTGATTTCTCCAGATTCTCTGAACCTTTTGATGATATTATGGAGCGTAGATGTTGAAATCCCTAAATTTCTTGCAATGTCACTTTGAGAAAGGTTGTTCTTAAACTGTTTGACTATTTGCTCACGCAGTTGTGGACAAAGGGGTGTACCTCGCCCCATCCTTTCTTGTGAAAGACTGAGCATTTTCAGGGAAGCTGTTTTTATAGCCAATCATGGCACCCACCTGTTCCCAATTAGCCTGCACACCTGTGGGATGTTCCAAATAAGTGTTTGATGAGCATCCCTCAACTTTATCAGTATTTATTGCCACCTTTCCCAACTTCTTTGTCACGTGTTGCTGGCATCAAATTCTAAAGTTAATAATTATTTGCAAAAAAAAAAATGTTTATGAGTTTGAACATGAAATATGTTGTCTTTGTAGCATATTCAACTGAATATGGCTTGAACCCCGTTTCCCAACTCATGGAAACGGGGTTTGTACAATAAAACATTTGATTGTATTATAACAACAATTAATATTTATTGACACACAGAAGAGTAGAGGAACTTGGTATCATTGTGTACCGAGATGGATGTCCCGGAGGAACTTGGTATCATTGTGTACTGAGATGGATGTCCCGGTATCAGGAATCTGTATCGTATTTGTTCAAACGTGAACGGTAACCATGCCTAATTGAAACATCTCTTGTAAAATCCACAAAGAATCTCGGCTTTATGAGTACATTCACCTTCTTCTACTTGGATGTTCAGAATCTACCATTTCTCGCTTTTGAAAATATCAGTTGAATTTATAACATCTGTTGTCTGCCACTTGTCATGATGGGATGTATTTTGTTGACAGGAAAAAGTGTTGTCAAACAAGACTCCCAAATTGGATCGCAGTGATGGGGTCAAGGAGATGAAAGAAAAGGCCTCTAAGAGGAAACTGCCATTCACAACTGGAGCAAATGGAGACCAGAAAGATTCTGACTCAGGTAAGAGAATATAATAACGTTTTCATCTGGGTTTTTAAGACAGGCTGGCTGGCAACATTGGAGACATTATGTACAGTCACGGTCAAAAGTTCACATGCATTTGAGAACATTAAAAAACTGAGAGATGTTCGATAATGGCATTTTTGCCCATATTGTCCAACTCTTAATTACCGATTCCGATATCAACCAATACCGATATATACAGTAGTGGAATTAACACATTATTATGCCTAAATTTGTTGTGATGCATTAAAAAATGTAACATGGTTTACCAAAATAAATCCATCAAGTTATGGAAAAAAATGCCAACATGGCACTGTCATATTTATCATTGAAGTCACAAAGTGTATTATTGTTTTTAACATGCCTCAGAACATCAGCTTGGAATTTGAGACATGCTCTCCCTGAGGGGTTGGGGGGGGGGGGGGGGGGGTGTATATACTGTAGCGTCCCGGAAGAGTTAGTGCTGCAAGTGGTTCTGGGTATTTTTTCTGTTGTGTTACGGTGCGGCTGTTCTCCCGAAATGTGTTTGTCATTGTTGTTTGGTGTGGGTTCACAGTGTGGCGCACATTTGTAGCAGTGGTAAAGTTGTTTATACGGCCACCCTCAGTGTGACCTGTATGGCTGTTGGCCGAGTTTGCCTTGCATTCACTTGTGTGTGTGAAAAGCCGTAGATATTATGTGATTGGGCCGCCACACAAAGGCAGTGCCTTTAAGGTTTGTTGGCGCTCTGTACTTCTCCCTACGTCCGTGTAACAACGTTTTATAAAGACATGAATTTTACTTTTAGAAACCGATAATTTCAGATATTACATTTTAAAGCATTTATTGGCCAATAATATCGACAGTCCGATATTATCGGACATCCCTAAACATAATGTCATGGCTGTCTTGGGTTTCCAATAATTTCCGTGATATTGTTGTGATTGGAGCACATACTTGTTGGTCACAAAAAAACATTCATGAAGTTTGGTTCTTTGATGAATTTATTATGGGTCTACTGAAAATGTTGCAATGAAACTTGCCAAGGGACATGTAAGCAAATATCAACATTGCTGTACGTATACTTTTGACCCAGCAGATGTGGTCACATTTTCAGTAGACCCATAATACATTCATAAAAGAACCAAACTTCATGAATGTTTTTTTGTGACCAACAAGTATGTGCTCCAATCACTACATCACACAAAAATAAGAGTTGTAGAAAATTATTAGAAACTCAAGACATTAGGAGTGTGGGGAAAAAATCGATTCGAATTTGAATCGGGATTCTCACGTTGTGCGATTCATTTTTTAAAAATCAATATTTTTGATTTTAATTTATATATATATATATATATTTATTTTTTTTTATCAATCCAACAAAACAATACACAGCAATACCATAACAATGCAATCCATTTCCAAAACCGAACCTGAGCCAGCAACACTCAGAACTGCAATAAACAGAACAATTGAGAGGAGACACAAACACCACACAGAACAAAACAAAAGTAGTGAATATTATCAACAACAGTATCAATATTAGTTATCATTTCAGCATAGCAGTGATTAAAAATCCCTCATTGACATTATCATTAGACATTTATAAAAATAATAAAAAAGAACAATAGTGTCACAGTGGCTTACACTTGCATGGCATCTCATAAGCTGGACAACACACTGTGTCCAATGTTTTCACAAAGATAAAATAAGTCATATTTTTGCTTCCTTTAATAGTTAAAACAAATGTACATTATTGCAATCAGTTGATAAAACATTGTCCCTTACAATTATAAAAGCTTTTAAAAAACATCTCCTACTCTGCTAGCATGTCAGCAGACTGGGGTAGATCCTGCTGAAATCTATGTATTGAATGAATACACAATCCTTTTAACTCGAGAAAAAATCTTTTTTGAATCGAGAATCGTGTTGAATTTGAAAAAATTATCGATTTTGAATCAAATCGTGACCCCAAGAATTGATATTGAATTGAAAAGTGGGACACCCAAGACATCCCTACAAGACATCCTTCTCGAGTGTAAACTTTTGACCAGGACTGAATAAGCCCAGACATCGCTGCTGATAATGTCTTCCATACCACACTAACATTAAACATTAACCAGGCCACGTTATTTTTGTAACGGATGTTTGTTGTTATTCTTCTGTGTTGATTTTGACAAGCTCGGGGACTCTTACATCACATCCTGTTACGCTGACAGGAAGTACTTGGATATACCAAGTGTGGGGGGGGGGGGGGTTGTCTTCATGAAGCAAATAAGTTTCAAGTTAGCTCTCAGTCTGCGGAAGAATGGAGGCGTGTTTTGCTGTCATGACTTTGTGAACGGAGAAGAACACACACAATCATGACCCAATTTGTGTAACATACTAGCTTTGGTAAGGATCCAGCTGGGTGTTTTCTTTAATTAGGACTTCTGCTTGTGCTTCTTTGACTTTGGGATTTGTGGAGGGGGGTCAGGGTTTAGTTTGTTAATAATGGTCCAGCTGAGAGGCTTTGGTAACTGCCTTCATCATCTGCTTTGGCTGAGTAGCTACTTGGGTTTAGCTTCTCTAATTACACTTTTGAAAAAGCTGTCCTCTCCAGTCAAGAGTGTGTGTGTGTGTGTGTGTGTGTGTGTGTGTGTGTGTGTGTGTGTGTGTGTGTGTGTGTGTGTGTGTGTGTGTGTGTAGGGTCAGATCGTGTTTTAGATAGGTTCAGTAACAACGTGTGCCAATTTTATTTTGCTGAAGGGCATTCTGAAGGAGTGGAATTTTTGATTGCTTTGAAAGGAGTTTGTTTGACTGTCCTTTGATTGGTACCATGAAATGTTGTGTGCTCGTCCCCTAACTCCTTGACTAAAATGATAACTAATACAAACAAATGCAGGAAGATGAAGAAATCGACTGACTAGCTTTTAGTCCCTGAATAGTTACTAGCGTATTTCCTTAAATTGCAGCAGGGGCGCTAATTAATTTAAAATCTCTTTTCACTTCAGCGTTTACCAAAGGCATGCGGTAAAGGCAAGCATGCGCTAATTATTTTAAAACCTCTTCTCACTCTGGCGCATACCAAAAATTTAGGCCTGCGCTTATAAATTTGAGTGTGATGTAAGGATACCATCATGAAAAGCACATTTAATTAAAAAAAATACGTTATTATGGTCTTACCTTTACTTATAAATGAAGTCCATGCACAGCTCCTTCTGATCAAAAGCATCAATATCTTTTTTATAGAAGTCTTCCTTATCTTTCTTCAGTTTTAAAAGTCTCTCTGTCTGGATGGAGATCTTCCTTTATTACATCCTGCTTCGATTGAAAGTCCAGTTTAGAAAACTGTTTTTATTTCAGATATGTAATCCTCCATGTTAAAAGTGCAAGCGAGAGGAAATAATAAAGGATCGCTGCTCACTCTTGCTGCTTGTTGTCACTTCTTCTGGAGCCAAGTTGTTACAAGAAGGATCACTAGCGCCCTCTACCACCAGGAGGCGGGAGTCATTTAATGACTCATATTTGACACACGCAGCTACGGTATATTAATAAAACATAGCTGCTTCCTGTTCTTTTTAGCATATTCAATAGCTTGGACCTTAAATCCTACTGAATAGCTCTTAATCTTCTTCCCTTTATGCGATTTCAAATGATTGAAATCAGCCTCCTCCATTTTGAAAATGATGACAGGTGAAGTGTCACTCGTGACGTGACGAGTTTGGCCCAGCGGAAATTCTAGACATGCGCTAATAAAAATAATATTTTGCGAAACGAGTTTGACTCGGCAGTAATTCTAGGCAGGTGCGTACTATATACCTGGCGGCAATTCAAGGAAATACGGTATACGGAAATGTTGTGAGAAACGAAATCCAATCATATTTAATTTTGTTTTGTTAAATAAACAATGTTTGTAATTAACACATAGTTTTAATACATCATCTATCCATCCATTTCCTACCGCTTGTCCCCCGCGACCCTAAAAGGGACAAGTGGTAGAAAATGGATGGATGGATTATGACAGTGGTTCTCAAATGGGGGTACGCATACCTCTGGGGGTACTTGAAGGTATGCCAAGGGGTATGTGAGATTTTCTTTAAAAATATTCAAAAATCCTTTATAAATATATTTATTGAATAATACTTCAACAAAATATGAATGTAAGTTCATAAAGTGTGAAAAGAAATGCAACAATGCAATATTCAGTGTTGACAGCTGGATTTTTTTGTGGACATGTTCCATAAATATTGATGATAAAGATTTATTTTTTGTGAAGAAATGTTTAGAAGTAAGTTGATGAATCCAGATGGATCTCTATTACAATCCCCAAAGAGGACACTTTAAGTTGATGATTACTTCTATGTGGAGAAATCTGTATTTAGAATTGAATCACTTGTTTATTTTTCAACAAGTTTTTAGTTATATTTATATCTTTTTTTCCAAATAGTTCAAGAAAGACCACTACAAATGAGCAATATTTTGCACTGTTACACAGTTTAATAAATCAGAAACTGATGACATAGTGCTGTATTTTACTTCTTTATCTCTTTTTTTCAACCAAAAATGCTTTGCTCTGATTAGGGGGTACTTGAATTAAAAAAATGTTCACAGGGGGTACATCCCTGAAAAAAGCTTGAGGACCACTGTGCTAGTGTACCAACAATGCCGGATATGTGTTCCGTGAAAAATCGTCTGACCGGAACCCTCTAATAACTATAGTTCCTTGGGTAAATAATCTAAATGCGCTACAGTTGTTAGCACTTTGATAGCTCGTCTACTGACAGGTATAAGTAATAACCTTACGCTACTTTATATTAGAAAAGAAGAAAGCGAAAAAGAATAATCATAACACTACGCTGTCGGCACGGACTACAATGGCGGACGTGCGCATATCTTTTTTTCTCAAGCGAAAATGCTTTGCTCTGATTAGGGGGTACTTGAATTAAAAAAATGTTGAGACCCACTGCACTAAATTGTGGTTAGCAATTAACTTGTTCCCTTCCAGTGTGTAGTGTAGCATGTTTAGCTATTACTCGCCCTCCTGGGTTGGTACTTTTAAGAAACTTAGTATATTTGCCGTCATGGATCCTAGGATTGCTGACCTAGAATAGTTTTTTCACTGTGGAGGGACTTCAGCCACCAGATTACTATAAAAAAAAAAACTCATCAATGCGTTCGTTTTGCTTGTCGCTTTTAAATGCGTAGGACTAGGATTTGTCATCATCATGCATTTTACGTTACCAAAATAGTATCAAAAACTCTATAGTCGGCCAAATATATGTCATTTATATCATTTATATTGTCAGTCCCACACAACTACACCAAAGCCAGGACTGTGACAAGCAGATTGTGAGAATTAGTGCTAATAAGTGTGGAAATCTTCAATAAAAATATTGTTTAAAAATGCTATAAATATTATAAGCCAGATCAAACCTTTGATGGAGAATGTCTCTGGGGCTTTGTGCTGATTTTGAAGGCGTGAAACACCTGCTCACACATTTTTAATTCATCATGCTAATACCACGACAAAGCACAACAAAACGAGACAAATTAAAGAGTTAAAAATAGTCACTCAAGTAGCTTGTCACTCATCCATCGGTGGTGTTAATCATCCCTGTGGATGACAACAAGTGACGTCAAAATGCACTTTACAAACTTCACTGCATTAAATATTAGTCATGCGATGCAGGCTGTTGACTGTACATACCGCGGCTCTTTAGCGCCGCCCTCGTGGTTTCTGTTGGAGAACAAACATGACACAAACCTTCCTAATTCTTAGAGATCCCACTGTTTCTATTAAACATGCTTCACTGATGAGAGTATTTGGCAAGCACCGTTTTGTCCAACTAATTTCAGCAGGTTTTGAACTCACCGTAGTTTGTATCCAAGTACAACTTTCTCTGACACTGCCACAAAAAGACGTGTTTTATGCCACTTCTTTGTCTCATTTTGTCTACCAAACGTTTTATACTGTGCGTGAATACATAAAGGTGAGCTTTGTTGATTTTATTGATTTGCTAGATTGCTTATGGCAGTTATTCTCAAATGGGGGTACCCGTACCCCTGGGGGTATTTAAAGGGGAACATTATCAGCAGACCTATGTAAGCGTCAATATATACCTTGATGGTGCAGAAAAAAGACCATCTATTTTTTTAACCGATTTCCGAACTCTAAATGGGTGAATTTTGGCGAATTAAACGCCTTTCTGTTTATCGCGCTGGAGGCGATGACGTCAGAATGTGACGTCACCGAGGTAACACACCCACCATTTTCATTTTCAACACATTACAAACACCGGGTCTCAGCTCTGTTATTTTCCGTTTTTTTGACTATTTTTTGGAACCTTGGAGACATCATGCCTGGTGGGTGTGTTGTCGGAGGGTGTAACAACACTAACAGGGAGGGATTCAAGTTGCAAAAGTGTCAAAGTGTCTGCCGCCAGACCCCCATTGAATGTGCCAGAGTGTCTCCACATTTGACCGGCGATGCTAAAGCAGACATGGCACAGAGATGTATGGATAACCTGCAGATGCATTTGCAACCATTAAGTCAACGAAATCACAAAGGTGAGTTTTGTTGATGTTGACTGCCAGCTAATCGATGCTAACATGCTATGCTAATCGATGCTAACATGCTATTTACCGGCGGTGCTAAAGCAGACATGGTACAGAGATGTATGGATAACCTGTAGATGCATTTGCAACTATATTACGTTTCCTTCCACCCACATTTAAAGCGAAACAAACACTTACCAATCGACAGATTTAAGTTGCTCCAGTGTCAAAAGATGCGAAAGTCCTGATCGTTTGGTCCGCACATTTTACCGGCGATGCTAACGCAGCTATTTCGGCCATGCTATGGCTATGAATAGCGTCAATAGCTATTTGCGCAATAGCTTCAGTTTCTTCTTCAATACTTTCATACTCCAACCATCTGTTTCAATACATGCGTAATCTGTTGAATCGCTTAAGTCGCTGAAATCCGAGTTTAAATCCGAGCTAATGTCGCTATATCTTGCTGTGGTATTCCCATTGTTTGTTTACATTGGCAGCACTGTGTGACGTCACAGGGAAATGGCCAGTGTCTTCGCAGAGAGCGAAAATAAGGCACTTTAAAGCTTTATTTAGGGATATTCCGAGACCGGTAAAATTTTGAAAAAAACTTCCAAAAATACAACAAGCCACTGGGAACTGATTTTTATTGTTTTTAACCCTTTTGAAATTGTGATAATGTTCCCCTTTAAAGGTATCCCAAGGGGTACTTGAGATTTTTTTTTTCAATATTCTAAAAGTATTTATAAAAAATATATAAGAATATATGGATTCAAAAATCCTTTATTAATATATTTATTAAATAATACTTCAACAAAATATGAATGTAAGTTCATAAAGTGTGAAAAGAAATACAACAATGCAATATTCAGTGTTGACAGCTGGATTTTTTGTGGACATGTTCCATAAATATTGATGTTAATTATATATTTTTTTGTGAAGAAATGTTTAGAAGTAAGTTGATGAATCCAGATGGATCTCTATTACCATCCCCAAAGAGGACACTTTAAGTTGATGATTACTTCTATGGGGAGAAATCTGCATTTAGAATTGAATCACTTGTTTATTTTTCAACAAGTTTTTAGTTATTTTTATATCTTTTTTTCCAAATAGTTCAAGAAAGACCACTACAAATGAGCAATATTTTGCACTGTTATACAATTTAATAAATCAGAAACTGATGACATAGTGCTGTATTTTACTTCTTTATCTCTTTTTTTCAACCAAAAATGCTTTGCTCTGATTAGGGGGTACTTGAATTAAAAACATGTTCACAGGGGGTACATCACTGAAAAAAGGTTGAGAACCACTGGGTTATGGAGTGCAGGCATATTTGGTCAATCCATGTTTACAAGTTAATCAGTGCTAACATGCTAAATAGGCTATCTGTATAAACATATTGCATCATTATGTCTTGTTTTTAGGTATATTTGAGCTCATTCAATTTCCTTTAATTATGTCTTCTGTGTATTTAAATTATATTTGCATGTCTCATGACACATTATCTGTATGTAATATTGGTTGCATTTCTGTGTTGTTTGTGTGCTGTGTTGTTCCAGACCACAGCAAAAGTTACCCAACTTGCAAAGATTGTAATAAAACCATTAGAAGAAGACAGCCTGCCGTTTCCTTTAACTTGGACACACACATCTATACAATTAGCCCTTCTGAGCCAGTAGTTTCCACAACTTTTCTAGTCCTGTGAGATGCCTCCATTTTACTAATGATGTTGCAAAAATGTGTAGATTCAAAATTTAAATAGTTAAATTTTCCTTGATTTAATCGAATAATGCAAAAAGGCAGTACAAGATGGATATGTGGATGAATAAACAGAGATGGATGGACGTGAAGTCAACAGTAAAGATATTTTTGCCCAAAAATCCAAACTTTGTTTAAATTGACAAAAAGGAGACTTAGCAGTTAAAAAAGAGCAGGCAGCAGCTCACATATTCTCGCACTTTATGTAACATCCAGGAAGAAACTTTGTCAGCCAGCCTGAAATGTATCTATAAACTACGTGAAGGAGGTCAGAATTGTCTATTTTTAAATGTTTGCAATATTTCAGATAGACTGACCACACCTCCTCTTTTCACTGGACATGTCCTCTTTTGCGGGGCTGTCCGGGTGGAGTTTCTTAAATGCCTCAAATGTCCAGCATTTTAAGTTAGGGTTGCGTGTATTTTCAATGTATGTTCAAGTTTAAGAAGGGGTTCAAAACAAGACAATTTGTGCACACAGCAGCATTGGTGAGGGAGGGACAGAGACAGACAGAGCGAGAGAGTTATGATAAACATGCAGGCGTCGCCAGGCTCTGATTAAATTTTTTGATATCTATAGCAGGGGTGTCAAACGTGTGCCCCGGAGGCCATTTGCAGCACACACCTAATGTTTTAAAGACCCACAGCACATTCTAAAAATACTATTAAAATAAACAAAAACATAAACAAAAGTGAAATAAAAAAGCTTAAAGGCAAAATGTAATTTAGAAAAAGTTGCAACGTTGTCTAATTAACAAAGCTGTTTTTTTTTCTTTCAAACCGTCATTGCTCAAAACATAATATTGAATCAAAATCAATGTTGTTATGAATTATTGACCTATCCAAGTTTCCCATTACTTTACATCAAAATATTTTTGGTGGAAGATTTAGCAAATTTGTATAATCAAAAAATGTATATTTAGTTTTTTTCTTACTGTACCGAAAATGAACCAAACCGTGACCTCTGAACCGAGGTACGTACTGAACCGAAATTTTTGTGTACCGTTACACCCCTAATAAACTGTTAGAAAATGGAGTAGATTGGGAGGTCTTGTAATGTAGAAATATCCCATATTTTTACCTATTTTCCCGGGACATTTTCTATATATTAAAAGTGCAAATGTTGATGCTCCTCTTGGACACACGTAATAAAGCTGTTTGTGAAATCCCCTGATGTTTTTGGAGATAAATTAACCACAACATTAGCACCGCATAAAACATTATGTCCCTACTGGTTTTAACCTTTTTCTCGATAAAAAAACTTTAAAAAAACTTGGAAGCTTTGTCCAGTTGTTTACTGATTTATATTATTTATTTTTGAATAACTTTTACTGCAAATGAATATCAGCTCCAAATATTGTTTTATCGGCCACTTTGATTACTAATGATAGGCATAGGCCTCTAAAAAACATACCGTATTTTTCAGACTATAAGTCGCAGTTTTTTTCATAATTTGGTGCGACTTTGGTGCGGTCGGGGGTGCGACTTATATTCAGGAGCGACTTATGTGTGAAATTATTAACACATTACTGTAAAATATCAAATAATATTATTTAGCTCATTGACGTAAGAGACTAGACGTATAATATTTCATGGGATTTATGGATTAGGAGTGAGAGATAGTTTGGTAAAGGTATAGCATGTTTTATATATTATAGTTATTTGAATGACTCTTACCATAATATGTTAGGTTAACATAGCAGTTGCTTATTTATGCCTCATATAACCTACACTTATTCAGCCTGTTCTTTACTATTCTTTATTTATTTTAAATTGCCTTTTAAATGTCTATTCTTGCTGTTGGATTTTATCAAATAATTTCCCCCAAAAATGCGACTTATACTCCAGTGCGACTTATATATGTTTTTTTTTCCTTCTTTATTATGCATTTTCGGCAGGTGCGACTTATACTCCGAAAAATACGGTGCATGGATCTCTAATGCACATGTACTGTATATAAATGTAAACTGTACCATTAAGTTTACACAGCGTGATTGGGTTTCTTTTTGGCATGTTTTCATAGCGCTGACTGCTTGTTTTCTTGGTGATTGTAAATAGTAAATATTGTAAATATATTGTCAAACATTGCTGCTGTTTTGTCTACACAATAAACAGAGGCAGTTGATCTACTGCAGTTAAATTCTACAACCTTGTTATAAAAATGATGTCAAAAAGTCAGTACGTGTTCATTCACTAAATTAGTCGGATTTCTCAAATTGTTCGGTTCTAAATAAGCATTCTACTGCCCATGGAAACGTCTTAATCTGATTGTGTTCGGTTTTTGAAAAATCGGACTAACACACCTAGATTATGCGATTCGAAACCAATTTTCAAGAGGGGGTGTGTTCCCCGGTGGAGAACCTTCGTATCGGAGGCAGATACCATCAAGAAAATCGTAGGCAACAATTGTAATGTAGAGTAGACTGCTTCACAAAGTTAAACAGAACAGAACATTTTCAAGTACATCAATGGTAGAAAAAAAGAAAGAGATTTATTTAACAAGCTAGGCTAAGGAAATGGAGTAAAAAATTGGGACTTCCGAACGAGATATGAATGAGATGGAAGAGAATGAAGCAAGGTAAATAATAAAGTGTTCACAAACTTCTTCACGCTGCATTTGTGCTCTCTGAACAATAACTCTGTATTACACACAACTGGCAAGATAGTCCAGAACAATAGCAACCTTCACCTGGAACTAAGTACCATGTAGGGCTGGGAAATATGGCCTTTTTTTAATATCTCAATATTTTTATGCCATATTGCAATACAGGATATATATCTCAATATTTTGCCTTAGCCTTGAATGAACACTTGATGCATATAATGACAGCAGTATGATGATTCTATGTGTCTACATTCATTCAAACATTCTTCTTCATACTGCATTCATATATGCTACTTTTAAACTTTCATGCAGAGAGGGAAATCACAACTAAAAGTGTATTTTTTAAACAGTTATTAAGCAGTGGCACAAACATTCATGTCATTTCCAAAACAGAAAGTGCAAGATTGTCAGACATTTAAAACAAGCTATTAGTGCACTTTTGTGCATGATGTCACTAAGATGACATATCAAAACACTAAATTAAAGTGCACTTTTTGTACAGACAATATTTTAAAACAAATAAAATGCACTTTTGTGCATGATTTTGTGGGCGTATGGCACCGAATGGAGATGTTGACATGCGGAGTTATCACTCTTCATTCTCTAGCAGGTGACTTTGAAATGATGCTACATATTAGCAGTAATGCTACTATTTTGTAGCAACGCTTTAGCACCACACGTGACAAATTACGGTTGTCTGTCTGACATATTCTCAGACTCAAGAACTCCTTTGTCCCACACGCCATTGGACTGTACAACTCCTCTCTGGGACGGGGGGCGGGGGGGCACTAGGATGACAGGGGATGCAAAACAATAACAGTACAATACTTTTTCATAACATGGTCACTACTGCCTTGTTTCTCTTGTTATATTCTTATTTTACTGTTATATTTTTATTCCCATCATTTCTTTCTATTTTTATTCTTATTGTAATATTTTTCTATTTTGTTTCCATTTATACCACCATTATTTACTTTTTACTTTTTAAATTGATCTCAACTATGTACACTGCCGCTGGAATTTAAATTTTCCTGAAGGAATCAATAAAGTACTATCTATTTATCCATCTAGCTATCTATCTATTAGCCACCCACCCACTTGAAGCCAAACCACCGCCAGACGATGAAACCCCTGCTGTTTTTCTTGGGAATTAATTCTTCTTTCATTTGTTACCAGATTCTCACCTTCTCTGTCTCGTATTACCACTCGCACGGCTCTGCTAGCATCACAGCTAACGTTACCCATGCTGCTACCTCTCTGCCCCGCGAGGGCGTATACGTAACTGACGTATGTAAGAAGGTGCACTTGCTGTCCCTGAGAATGAGAGGGTAGAAAGAGTGGGGTTGATTGATTGATTGATACTTTTATTAGTAGATTGCACAGTTCAGTACATATTCCGTACAATTGACCACTAAATGGTAACACCCCAATAAGTTTTTCAACTTGTTTAAGTCGGGGTCCACGTTAATCAATTCATGGTACAAATATATACTATCAACATAATACAGTCATCACACAAGTTAATCATCATAGTATATACATTGAATTATTGATATTATTTACAAGGGAAGAGCCTGCAGTGTAATGCCAGCAGCTAAAAGCAACTGCGTGAGAACGTATACTCGAATATGACGATGTAGTCACTTTCTATATCGCACAGAGACAAACCCGTGATATTTGGAGTACATCGATATATCGCCCAGCCCTTACCATGGTCTTTTCCTCGGGATTTTAAACTCCTTCCATCAATCAACGGAGCCTCATGAATGAACTCTTGAGACATTCGAAAGTCATGTTTCATTGATTCTTTATTTGAATATTCCTTCCAAATAACTCTTCCACATGTCCTGCTGTGAGTCCGAGCTGCATTGGCTCCGATACATTCTTGGTAGTAGCGTCATGTTCGCAGTGCAATCTAACATCATTTCTTGGTGCTGTCTGCTTTTTAACACCAGCATAGCCATTAGAGACGTGATGTTTGTAATGTGTGTCAGTATTACAGCTGACATCATTTACCACAGAGCCAGGCTGGCAACTTGGAAGGAGCCTCAGATGCCGGCGTTACGTCATAGGTCAACCGGAAAAGCAATATTTATCTGCACTAAAAGGAAATAAGCAGCCCTCAGTGTACAGGAGGCACATGGCGTCTGACCAACAGTCTCATTACAGAGAGTGCGTGGACACTGGGACTTCACTTATGCAAACCCGGTTTCCATATGAGTTGGGAAATTGTGTTAGATGTAAATATCAACAGAATACAATGATTTGTGAATCATTTTCAACTCATATTCAGTTGAATATGCTACAAAGACAACATGTTTGATGTTCAAACTCAGAAACTTTATTTTTTTTTGCAAATAATAATTAACTTAGAATTCCATGCCTGCAACACGTGCCAAAGTAGTTGGGAAAGGGCATGTTCACCACTGTGTTGCATCACCTTTTCTTTTAACAACACTCAATAAACGTTTGGGAACTGAGGAAACTAATTGTTGAAGCTTTGAAAGTGGAATTCTTTCCCATTCTTGTTTTATGTAGAGCTTCAGTCCTTCAACAGTCCGGGGTCTCCGCTGTCCTATTTTACGCTTCATAATGCGCCACACATTTTCCATGGGAGACAGGTCTGGACTGCAGGTGGGCCAGGAAAGTACCCGCAGTCTTTTACTACGAAACCACGCTGTTGTAACACATTGCCTGGCATTGTCTTGCTGAAATAAGCAGGGGCGTCCATGAAAAAGACGGCGCTTAGATAGCAGCATATGTTGCTCCAAAACCTGTATGTACCTTTCAGCATTAATGGTGCCTTCACAGATGTGTAAGTTACCCATGCCTTGGGCACTAATGCACCCCCATACCATCACACATGCTGGCTTTTACACTTTGCACCGATAACAGTCTGGACCCGGATGACACAATGTCGAATACTTCCAAAAACAATTTGAAATGTGCTTTCGTCAGACCACAGAACACTTTTCCACTTTGCATCAGTCCATCTTAGATGATCTCAGGCCCAGAGAAGTCGGCGGCGTTTCTGGATGTTGTTGATAAATGGCTTTCGCTTTGCATAGTAGAGCTTTAACTTGCACTTACAGATGTAGCGATGAACTGTATTTGGTGACAGTGGTTTTATGAAGTGTTCCTGAACCCATGTGGTGATATTCTTTAGAGATTGACGTTGGTTTTGTCTGAGGGATGGAAGGTCACGGTCATTCAATGTTGGTTTCCGGCCATGCCGCTTACGTGGAGTGATTTCTCCAGATTCTCTGAACCTTTTGATGATATTATGGAGCGTAGATGTTGAAATCCCTACATGTCTTGCAATGTCACTTTGAGAAAGGTTGTTCTTAAACTGTTTGACTATTTGCTCACACAGTTGTGGACAAAGGGGTGTACCTCGCCCCATCCTTTCTTGTGACAGATTTGGGAAGCTGTTTTTATAGCCAATCATGGCACCCACCTGTTCCCAATTAGCCTGCACACCTGTGGGATGTTCCAAATAAGTGTTTGATGAGCATCCCTCAACTTGATCAGTATTTATTGCCACCTTCCCACCAAATTCTAAAGTTAATGATTATTTGCAAAAGAAAAAAAGTTTATGAGTTTGAACATGAAATATGTTGTCTTTGTAGCATATTCAACTGAATATGGCTTGAAAATGATTTGCAAATCATTGTATTCTGTTTATATTTACATTTAACACAATTTCCCAACTCATATGGTTTGTAGGTGTGAAAATACAAAAAAAACAAAGTAATTTAGTTCTTCACTCTATTTTTGTGTGACCGCAACATGGTGGACTTTGTTTGTAATAAAGAAGGTGAGTGTAGTTCTTGTACAGGAGACAGTTCTCTAAGATCTGCAGCCAACACACACATTGTTCACTTGGTCTTTAGTTTCTTGTCTTGAAGAACTACTGTAGTGTAGAATTGACCGCATTAATAGAGCCTTTCACACCCAGCGGCTTCACATTGTGTTTTTATACACAGCATCCGTCTCTCATTTGCTGCGAAGCGTTAAAAAACATCCTGTTTGCCATTTCCTTTCTCCTCTGCCTTGACTTCCTGTTTTTGCAATTTGTGTGTCTAAACACGGTCTTCAGTGTGAAGGCCACCGTCCAACATATCTAGTCAAGCTGGTTAGGGTTGTTGTTCTTGTCCAACGTTTTCTTGCCAAGCCAGTTTTGGGTCCTGGCTAAAGCTGTGTTATTGTCTGCCGTATAAAAGCTGTGTTATGTCCAACGGTAGACGTCTCCCTCCCCTGTCTCAGGTAGACCGTCTATTCATGGCTCTCAAGGTCACATGACTCCACGTTGCCTTCCCGTCTTGTTAGGCCGCTTTCAGTCATTTAAAGATAAAGGTGTCAAGTTGTGTCCTGTCACTGTGAAATAATGTGTTTGCAGAGATGTACTTTACTACAGGGGTCAGCAACCTTTTTGGAAGCAAGACCTACTTCTTGGGTACTGATTCATGCCAAGGGCTACCAGTTTGATACACACTTAAATACATTGCCAGAAATAGCCAATTTGCTCAATTTACCTTTAACTCTGTTATTGATCATAATTAATGATATTTATCTTTGTGGAAACACTGATCATCTTAATGATTTCTCACAATAAATATGTATAAAAACAGATAAATATATTTTTTAAAATGGGTATTTATGTCTGTCATTCCGTCGTACATTTTTTTTTCCTTTTACAGAAAGTTTTTTGTAGAGCATAAATGATGAAAAAAACACTTAATTGAACGGTTTAAAAGAGGAAAAAACACGAAAAAAATGAAAAGGAAAATTTGAAACATAGTTTATCTTCAATTTCGACTCTTTAAAATTCAAAATTCAACCGAAAAAAAGAAGAGAAACACTAGCTAATTCCATAAAAGAATTTATGGAACATCATTCGTAATTTTTCCTGATTAAGATTAATTTTAGAATTTTGATGACATGTTTTAAATAGGTTAAAATCCAGTCTGCATTTTGTTAGAATATATAACAAATTGGACCAAGCTATGTTTCTAACGAAGACAAATCATTATTTCTTCTAGATTTTCCAGAACAAAAATTTTAAAAGAAATTCCAAATACTTTGAAATAAGATTTAAATTTGATTCTACAGATTTTCTAGATTTGCCAGAATATTTTTTTTAATTTTTATCATAATAAGTTTGAAGAAATATTTCACAAAAAAACAGAAGCTAAAATGAAGAATTAATTACAATACAAAAATAAATTTACTTGAACATTGATTTAAATTGTCAGGAAAGAAGAGGAAGGAATTTAAAAGGTAAAAAGGTATATGTGTTTAAAAATCCTAAAATAATTTTTAAGGTTGTATTTTTTCTCTAAAATTGTCTTTCTGAAAGTTATAAGAAGCAAAGTAAAAAAAATAAATGAATTCATTTAAACAAGTGAAAACCAAGTCTTTAAAATATTTTCTTGGATTTTCAAATTCTATTTGAGTTTTGTCTCTCTTAGAATTAAAAATGTCGAGCAAAGTGAGACCAGCTTGCTAGTAAATAAATACAATTTAAAAACTAGAGGCAGCTCACTGGTAAGTGCTGCTATTTGAGCTATTTTTAGAACAGGCCAGCGGGCGACTCATCTGGTCCTTACGGGCGACCTGGTGCCCGCGGGCCCCGCGTTGGTGGCCCCTGGTCTACTAGAATATTTACTTTCCAAATTTGTATTGAATGTGTTTGTGGACATGGAAATCAGGCTGTGTGTTTATTGTTTACATTGGCCAGAAGCAACATTGTATTTATTTTCAGGAAATGTTCATTTAGTGTTTGGACGACTTTGACCATCATAGAAAAGGGACTTTTTTTTATAGTGTCAGCAAAACTGGCTCTTATTGCTTGTTCGACTTTATGAAAGCAGAATTAAAGGGGAACATTATCACAATTTCAAAAGGGTTGAAAACAATAAAAATCAGTTCCCCTGGAAGTTTTTTTCAAAATTTTACCGGTCCCGGAATATCCCTAAATAAAGCTTTAAAGTGCCTTATTTTCGCTATCTTCGAAACCACTGTCCATTTCCCTGTGACGTCATACAGTGCTGCCAATACAAACAACATGGCGGTTACCACAGCAAGATATAGCGACATTAGCTCGGATTCAGACTCGGATTTCAGCGGCTTAAGCGATTCAACAGATTACGCATGTATTGAAACAGATGGTCGGAGTATGGAGGCAGATAGCGAAAACAAAATTGAAGAAGAAATTCAAGCTATTGAGCGAATAGCTATTGACGCTATTCGGCCATAGCGTGGGTGTACCTAATGAAGTGGCCCATAGCATGGCTGCCATATTAGCATCGGCGGTAAAATGTGCGGACCAAACAATCAGGACTTTCGCATCTTGTGACACTGGAGCAACTTAAATCCGTCGATTGGTAAGTGTTTGTTTCGCATTAAATGTGGGTATCTAGTTTCAAGTGTACATACAGCTAGCGTAAATAGCATGTTAGCATCAATAGCACAGCATGTTAGCATCGATTAGCTGGCAGTCATGGCGTGACCAAATATGTCTGATTAGCACATAAGTCAACAACATCAACAAAACTCACCTTTGTGATTTAGTTGACTTAATGGTTGCAAATGCATCTGCAGGTTATCCATACATCTCTGTGCCATGTCTGTCTTAGCATCGCCGCTCAAATGTGGAGAAACTCTGGCACATTCTATGGGGGTCTGGCGGCAGATTTCTTGCCAGTGGTGCAACTTGAATCCCTCCCTGTTAGTGTTGTTACACCCTCCGGTGCCTTAGCTGGCAGTCAAAATCAACAAAACTCACCTTTGTGATTTCGTTGACTTAATGGTTGCAAATGCATCTGCAGGTTATCCATACATCTCTGTGCCATGTCTGTCTTAGCATCGCCGGTCAAATGTGGAGACACTCTGGCACATTCAATGGGGGTCTGGCGGCAGACACTTTGGCATCTTGGGGCCAGTGGTGCAACTTGAATCCCTCCCTGTTAGTGTTGTTACACCCTCCGACAACACACCCACCAGGCATGATGTCTCCAAGGTTCCAAAAAATAGTCAAAAAAACGGAAAATAACAGAGCTGAGACCCGGTGTTTGTAATGTGTTGAAAATGAAAATGGCGGCTGTATTACCTCGGCGACGTCACATTCTGACGTCATCGCCTCCTGAGCGATAAACAGAAGAGTGTTTAATTCGCCAAAATTCAACCAGAGTTCGGAAATCGGTTTAAAAAATTCATGGTCTTTTTTCTGCACCATCAAGGTATATATTGACGCTTACATAGGTCTGCTGATAATGTTCCCCTTTAAATAACTTCAGCATTCAGTTTTTCCTATTCAATCAACACTTTCTAGCTTGAGTTCTCGAAACAACGTCAGGACTCTTGACCCTGTTATTATATTCAATCGGTCTTGTATTTATCTGTTCAGGGGGATTTAAAGATATAACAATTTCATATCACAGTTATATCTATACCATGAATTGATTAACGTGGACCCCGACTTAAACAAGTTGAAAAACTTATTGGGGTGTTACCATTTAGTGGTCAATTGTACGGAATATGTACTGTACTGTGCAATCTACTAATAAAAGTATCAATCAATCAATATTTATCATTGCCATATTGTTGAATGTGCTCAGAAGGTGCACACTAGGGTTGTATGGTATACCAGTACTAGTATAGTACCACAGTATTAATGGTTCGTATTCGGTACTATACCAGCTCTAAAATGTGTGTCGACAGAAAAGGGAGGATTGAAGCGGTGCTTTAAGCCCAGTGGTTCTCAACCTTTTTTCAGTGATGTACCCCCTGCGGAAAAATTTTTTCATTCAAGTACCCCCTAATCAGAGCAAAACATCTTTTGGTTTAAAAAAAAAAGGGATAAAGAAGTAAAATACAGCACTATGTCATCAGTTTCTGATTTATTAAATTGTATAACAGTGTAAAATATTGCCCAGTTGTAGTGGTCTTTCTTGAACTATTTGGAAAAAAAGATATAAAAATAACTAAAAACTTGTTGAAAAATAAACAAGTGATTCAATTATAAATACAGATTTCTCCACATAGAAGTAATCATCAACTTAAAGTGTCCTCTTTGGGGATTGTAATAGAGATCCTGTTAGGATCCGCCGCCCGGATCATACATTCTTTTGGTTTTCTGAGTCGTTCTGTGTTTTTTGTTTGTTTTTGGACTCTCCAGATCCCTAGTTTTGTTCTTCCTTGTTTATTCTGGTTACCATGGTTTCATATTAGTTCCACCTGCTACTCGCTGTGACGCGCACCTGTTATTCTTGATTACTGCCAGTATTTAAGCCCGCCTTCTAGCTCAGTTCATCCTGGATCTTTTGTTTGCAATAGGCAAGGTTCACATGGTTATTTTCCTATGTCTTGTCCCGTGCTAAGTTGTATCGTAGCTTCCCGTGCGCTCGGCACGCTACTTTTTGGACTCTGCTCTCGGTGCAAGTTTAGCTTTAGCTTCCCGCGCGTAGGCCCGTGTTTTCTTTTGCCTGTTTTGTAAGAGTGCTATTTTATTTTTGTATATTAAACCAAGCTCTTACCTGCAATACTCGTCCGATTGCGTGACAGACCCATCTGGATTCATCAACTTACTTCTAAACATTTCTTCACAAAAAAATAAATCTTTAACATCAATATTTATGGAACATGTCCACAAAAAATCTAGCTGTCAACACTGATTATTGCATTGTTGCATTTCTTTTCACACTTTATGAACTTACATTCATATCTTGTTGAAGTATTATTCAATAAATATATTTATAAAGGATTTTTTAATTGTTTTGCTATTTTTAAAATATTTTTTAAAAATATCACCCCTTGGCATACCTTCAAGTGTACGACAGATGTCCGATAATGGCTTTTTTGCCGATATTCCGATATTGTCCAACTCTTGCTTACCGATTCCGATATCAACCGATACCGATATATACAGTCGTGGAATTAACACATTGTGAGGCTTATTTTTGTTGTGATGCATTAAAGAATGTTACAAGGTTTTCCAAAATAAATCAACTCAAGTTATGGAAAAAAATGCCAACATGGCACTGTCATATTTATTATTGGGGTCACAATGTGCATTATTTATTTTAACATGCCTCAAAACAGCAGCTTAGAATTTGAGACATGCTCTCCCTGAGAGAGCATGAGGAGTTTATAGTTGGGTGGTATTGGGGGAAGGTAGGAGTAGCGGGGGGTGTATATTGTAGCGTCACGGAAGAGTTAGTGCTGCAACGGGTTCTGAGTATTTGTTCTGTTGTGTTTATGTTGTGTTACGGTGCGGATGTTCTCCCGAAATGTGTTTTGTCATTTTTGTGTAGTGTGGGTTTAACAGTGTGGCGCATATTAGTAACAGTGTTAAAGTTGTTTATACGGCCACCCTCAGTGTGACCTGTATGGCTGTTGACCAAGTACGCGGTGCATTCACATTGTGTGTGTGAAAAGCCGTAGATATTATGTGATTGGGCCGCCACACAAAGGCAGTGCCTTTAAGGTTTGTTGGCGCTCTGTACTCCTCCCTACGTACATGTACCACTCCGTACAGCGGCATTTTAAAGTCATAAATTTGACTTTTTGAAACCGTTACCGATAATTCCTGATGTTACATTTTAAAGCATTTATTGGTCAATACCATCGGCAGCCTAATATTATCGGACATCTCTACTCTGTACTAAGAGAGCACAGCTTGTAGTTTTGAGGTATACAATTGAATATTTTAGTTGTTCAGACAGCAATGTGTTTTTATACGTTTATGTTGTTTCTTAGCCAGTCCATGAGATAATGGAAGTGCAGTTGTCGACCACATTTTTTCGATCGTTTTCATTTAAGACTAACTGTCGGGAGTTTTCCCCCGGTTATCATTTTTGGTAAAAAATCCCCATTTGTGCAACACGGATGGTTGTTCATAACTTTTATGGACAGAATTTCTAGGCGCAGTCAAGGCGTTGAGGGGTTCCGGTTTTGTGGCCGCGGGATTAGATCTTTGCTTTTTGCAGATGATGTGGTCCTGATGGCTTCATCTTGCCAGGATCTTCAGCTCTCACTGGATCGGTTCGCAGCCGAGTGTGAAGCGACCGTAATGAGAATCAGCACCTCCAAGTCCGAGTCCATGATTCTCGCCCGGAAAAGGGTGGAGTGCCATCTCCGGGTTGGGGAGGAGACCCTGCCCCAAGTGGAGGAGTTCAAGTACCTAGGAGTCTTGTTCACGAGTGAGGGAAGAGTGGATCGTGAGATCGACAGGCGGATCGGTGCGGCGTCTTCAGTAATGCGGACGCTGTATCGATTTGTTGTGGTGAAGAAGGAGCTGAGCCGGAAGGCAAAGCTCTCAATTTACCGGTCGATCTACGTTCCCATCCTCGCTTTGGGTTATGACTGAAAGTATAAGATCACGGGTACAAGCGGCCGAAAAGAGTTTCCTCCGCCGGGTGGCGGGTCTCTCCCTTAGAGATAGGGTGAGAAGCTCTGCCATCCGGGAGGAACTCAAAGTAAAGCCGCTGCTCCTCCACATGGAGAGGAGCCAGATGAGGTGGTTCGGGCATCTGGTCAGGATGCCACCCGAACGCCTCCCTAGGGAGGTGTTTAGGGCACGTCCAACCGGTAGGAGGCCACGGGGAAGACCCAGGACACGTTGGGAAGACTATGTCTCCCGGCTGGCCTGGGAACACCTCGGGATCCCCCGGGAAGAGCTAGACGCAGCCCAAGCTTCCCTGCTTAGGCTGCTGCCCCCACGACCCGGCCTCAGATAAGCAAAAGAAGATGGATGGATAGAATGAAAAAAACAAGTTGCCTCAACATCAAAGCTATTCTCATAAACACACCAAAAGACTTCCAAAGATTGCGGATAAATAGATATGACTAAAACTAGGGATGGGAATCGAAAACCGGTTCTTCTTCAGAACCCAGTGTATCAATTCTTTGGAAACGCTTACCATTTTGTCAACTGATGCCGTTAACGGTTCTTCCGAGTGAGGATGACGCAATTGGGCACCGTACGTAGTAGGGCTGCGAATCTTTGGGTGTCCCACGATTCGATTCAATATCGACTCTTGGGGTCGCGATTCGATTATATATTGATTTGTTTTTTTTTTTCATTCAACGCGATTCTCGATTCAAAAACAATATTTTTCCGATTGAAAAGGATTGTGTATTCATTCAATACATAGATTTCAGCAGGATCTACCCCAGTCTGCTCACATGCTAGCAGAGTAGTAGATTTTTGTAAAAAGCTTTTATATTTGTAAAGGACAATGTTTTATCAACTGATTGCAATAATGTCAATTTCTTTGATCTATTAAAGGAAGCAAAAATCAGACTTATTTTATCTTTGTGCAAACATTGGACACAGTGTGTTGTCCAGCTTATGAGATGCCATGCAAGTGTAAGCCACTGTGACACTATTGTTCTTTTTTATTATTTTTATAAATGGCTAATGATAATGTCAATGAGGGATTTTTAATCACTGCTATGCTGAAATGATAACTAATATTGATACTGTTGTTGATAATATTCACTACTTTTGTTTTGTTCTGTGTGGTGTTTGTGTCTCCTCTCAATTGTTCTGTTTATTGCAGTTCTGAGTGTTGCTGGCTCAGGTTCGGTTTTGGAAATGGATTGCATTGTTATGGTATTGCTGTGTAGTGCTTTGTTGGATTGATGAAAAAAAAAAAAAAATATATATATATATATATATATATATTTATTTATTTATTTTTATTTTTTTTAAATGAGAATCGATTCTGAATCGCACAACGTGAGAATCGCAATTCGTATTCGAATCGATTTTTCCCCACACCAAAGTAAGTAGTAACGTCCGACATTGTCAGAGAGTCTGGTAGCTGTGTTTCTTTCCACCAGGTGTCCCACAATGTCAGATATGTGCTACCCTGTGCGTTCAAGTCATTTCAGTCTTGTAAACATACCTTGAAAACGCTAGCATAGCACTTTCCCTGTTCTGCTGCTCCCAAAACATGTTTTGACTACTTCTGTGGTTCCGCCTGTTGAAGTCTTGTCAGAAGGAATGTGTCTGAATGGCAAAGGAGGGTCTATTAAAGGAAAAAAGGGTGGAGGCACATGAGCGGAAATTGTTTGCAGGTATTTGGAAAAATTAATCAACTTTTCCCTAAGACTGGAGCAAAAACAAACATTTTTTGAAGCGTGATTGCTCACTGTTGCTTAACCTCTTGATCGTTCATGGCCCGGGGTGATATTACCAGTGTTGTAACCAGAAAAGTCGCAGGAAAATCAGGCTCAGACACGTCCGCTGGTGTTTCTGCAGTTGCACGTTGGATTTCTGTTTTAGTTCGTGGTTGGGTCATAGTTCTTTTCTCCGGTGTTTTTGTTGGGCCGTGCATGCTCCCAAGATCAGATGTTGAAGTCCTCATGCGTAGACCTACCCTCTCCAAGGGTCATCAGATGGTATGTGGCTGCTGAAAATAATTGCTGGGTGTGCCTTTGTAGAGCAGCTGCTTTTGTCCCACAGCACAGAGTCTCCAGTCAGACTGGCAAGCAGGCAGGCATGCGGTGACCTTGGCAAGGCAGTGTGGAATTGAATACGCACCAAGTATTTCGTAATAACTGTGGTGCTGCCAAGTCACACCCTCTTCCTGACTCGTACTGATTGGACTGAAAACATAAACACGTGGCCCGAAGAGGCTTTCCTTTCCGAGGGCCTGATGGGAACTGCTTCTCGTACTGTGTGTTTACAGAGAACTCTTAAGTAGTATATACAGTAACAAAAGACAATGTTGCTGTTGTTTTTTCAATCTTTTTAGTGCTTTGTTTGTGAGTTTTGTACCAGGCATGTATTCAAACTGATTTGTTTTTGAGGTCACATTTCCAGAAAGCTAAAGACCAGAGGGCCAGACTTCTCTCTTTTTTGTATATTAAGAGAACCATCTACAGTAAATATTTGATCTTGGTCTATTCATTTTCTCAGAGTTACAGGAGCACTCTGTTGTTTTGAAGAATCAGCTGCAAAAATGTAGTAGCAATGTTGATGTTGTTTTAATTATTTTAGTGCTATGTTAGTGAGCCTTGTACCAAGCATGTATTCAACCTGATTGTTTTGAGGGCCACGTTTCCAGAAAGCTAAAGACCAGAGGGCCAGACTTCTCTCTTTTTTTTTTTAGTACCAACCTCGTCACGTCCGTTGTGTCCTGAGCAAGACACTTCACCCTTGCTCCTGATGGGTGCTGGTTGGCGCCTTGCATGGCAGCTCCCTCCATCAGTGTGTGAATGTGTGTGTGAATGTGGAAGTAATGTCAAAGCGCTTTGAGTACCTTGAAGGTAGAAAAGCGCTATACAAGTACAACCCATTTAAATGTTGAATGTAAGAAAATTTTATTTTGAGGATAAAAAGGTGTTAAGTTTGTACACTTTTAGACACGTTATTTTAAGTACAATTTCTACCAGTTTGCAAACACGCCCTTTTAACTGTAGTCCTGTCAAGGATCTATATTTCAATAACCATTCATGCATTTATCACGTTGGGGTCGAGGGTACAAATTAGCTTCCTGGCGGGGGTGTGTGTGTGTGTGTGTGTGTGTGTGTCTAGGGACGGCGTGGTGCAGTGGGAGAGTGGCCGTGCGCAACCCGAGGGTCCCTGATTCAAATCCCACCTAGTACCAACCTCGTCACGTCCGTTGTGTCCTGAGCAAGACACTTCACCCTTGCTCCTGATGGGTGCTGGTTGGCGCCTTGCATGGCAGCTCCCTCCATCAGTGTGTGAATGTGTGTGTGAATGGGTAAATGTGGAAGTAATGTCAAAGCGCTTTGAGTACCTTGAAGGTAGAAAAGCGCTATACAAGTACAACCCATTTAAATTTTTTGTGTATTAATAGAACCATTGTTCCCTACAGTTAAAAGTTGATTTTCTTCTATTCATTTTGTCCGAGTTACAGGAGCACTCTATTGTTTTTAGGAATCAGCTGCAAAACTGTCAAAACACAATGTAGTAGCAATGTTGATGTTGTTTTTTTAAATTATTTTAGTACTATGTTAGTGAGCCTTGTGCCAGGCATATTCAACCTGATTGTTTTGGGGGCCACTTTTCCAGAAAGCTATATAGACCGGAAGGTCAGACTTCTCCCTTTTTGGTATATTCAGAGAAACATCGTTCCTACAGTAAATATTTGATCTTGGTCTATTCATTATGTCCGAGTTACAGGATCACTGTTGTTTTTAAGAATCAGTTGCAAAAATGTCAAAACACAAAGTAGTATCAATGTTACTGATTTTTTTGTAATTATTTTATAGTGAGCCTTGTACCAGGCATGTATTCAATTTGATGGTTTTGGGGGCCACATTTCCAGAAAGCTTAAGACCGGAGGGCCAGACTTCTCCCCACACCATTAGTCATTTTCTGTATATTCAAAGAACCATCGGTCATAACTACAGTAGACATTTTTGTCTACTCATTTTTTCAGAGTTAAAGGAGCACTCTGTTGTTTTTAAGACCATGTGAGTCTTCAATTTTTTAAGCTGAACTCGAGGGCCACCTGTTGAATAACCCAAATAGGGGGAAAAAGAAAGGACCTAAAACAGAACCTTGGTGTATATTGTTGGGATTTTATCGATACCAATATCGATATTTACCGCTATCCATCTATATTCTATTCATTTAATTCTGTTCGGGACCTAATGTAATTAGTGTAAATGTAAACAAATAGGCATAGCTCGGTTGGTAGAGTGGCCGTGCCAGCAACTTGAGGGTTGCAGGTTCGATTCCCGCTTCCGCCATCCTGGTCACTGCTGTTGTGTCCTTGGGCAAGACACTTTACCCACCTGCTCCCAGTGCCACCCACACTGCTTTGAATGGAACTTAGATATTGGGTTTCACTATGTAAAGCGCTTTGAGTCACTAGAGAAAAGTGCTATATAAATATAATTGACTTCACTTCACAAATGAAACTAATGTAATTAGTGTAAATGTAAACAAATGCCTTTTGTACTTGCACAAGAGGTTGTACACCAGCAACATCATGTAACATCTCACAGGAGTCTTTATCAACACCTGCTGTTTAAGTTTTAGAGGAGTTTGTGTTCATTTGGAACATGCATGCATGCAAGATGATACATCACATTTCCAGTTTGTGTTCATTTGGAACATGCATGCATGCAAGATGATACATCACATTTCCAGTTTGTGTTCATTTGGAACATGCATGCATACAAGATGATACATCACATTTCCAGTTTGTGTTCATTTGGAACATGCATGCATACAAGATGATACATCACATTTCCAGTTTGTGTTCATTTGGAACATGCATGCATACAAGATGATACATCACATTTCCAGTTCCTCTATTCAACATGTTTGAAAAGGAGTAGGCAGAAGCTCTTCTTATTCATTCCTAACCCCTTTTCATTTAAATAGCAGTTGCAAAAACTTTTGTTCTCTTCTTGTTATCGATTTATTCACAATACACTCCATAGCTAAGATCATTGAAAATAAATAGTGAAGTAAGTTATATTTCATCTGGTGAGATGAGTAAGATGATCAAGAAAATGAATGGATAGATGAAATAAATACAGAAAGTTTATCATGGTTCTTCTTCTTTGTACTTTGTAAACACTAACTTTGAAGGCTTTCTTGAGGTGAATTATTTTAGTACATTGTTTGATTTCTTTGGTTAATCCATTCCATAGTTTACTTCCACATACTGATATACTCAAGATCTTAAGTGTTGTTTGTGCGTACAATGTTTAAAATGACATTTTTCTCTAAGATTATAGAAGTCAATCATGTTTGCAGTGCAAAGCAGTTATGTCAACTTGTAAAGACCACACAGATCTATCACTGTGTTTCTATTCATGACAACCAGCTGCAAACATTATGTTTGTATGGCGTTCATGTGCAGAGTGCAGACCTTTTACTTCATGTATCAAATGTTTTCATATAAATCCGTACAATCATTAGAAAAATGGAGTGATGTCAGACAGTGACTAAAGGCCTGAATCTTGCTTCAAAGCAATTTTATGGATTATGACATCACTTTCAATTTTTCACTTTTCCGAGTGGATTATTATCGGCCTGTCGATTACTGGATCGCTACCGCGATTCTAACTGAGTTAAAGCGTGTTTACGTCAAACTGGCACTAACTCTTATTAGCAAGTAAGGTGATAGCGGGGGGGTGTATATTGTAGTGTACCGGAAGAGGTAGTGCTGCAAGGGGGTCTGGGTATTGGTTCTGTTGTGTTACGGTACGGATGTTCTCCCGAAATGTGTCATTCTTGTTTGGTGGTGGTTCACAGTGTGGCACATATTTGTAACATTGTTAAAGTTATTTATACGGCCACCCTCAGTGTGACCTGTATGGCTGTTGACCAAGTATGCCTTGCATTCACTTGTGTGTGTGTGAAAAGCCGTAGACACGCAAGGTTTATTGGCACTCTGTACTTCTCCCTACGTTCATGTACCACTCCGTACAGCAGCGTTTTGATAAGTCATAAATTTTACTTTTTGAAACCAATACCGATAATTTCCAATATTGCATTTTTCGGCTGATAAAATCCGATATTATCGGAATTTATATCTGTAAGTATTATTACTTTACAACAACGTTATTTTTGTATTTTTTCAATTTGACAAGATCCTCAATAGATTAGCCAAAACATCACCAACGAGTTATTGAGTCTATTTAGCTGATTGGAGAGCTAGCTTTCGCAGCTAGTGTGTCCATGGCGATGACTTCTGTTTTGTTTGATCAGCCGTTTTACTGCCGTGTTACTGAAACTGTTTGGAATCAATTAAAGTATCTGAATAAAGAGTAAATTACGTGTAAATAACAAATTTTGAAGGGTATATATCTACAGCTTATAGTCCGGTGCAGCCAATATATGGGAAACTATTTTTTTTCTCAAAATGTAGTGGGTGAGGCTTATATACTGGTGCGCTCTATAATCCAGAAGATACAGTAACTGACAAAAAGTAGAAGACTTAAAGATGTGCTTTGAGGAATGCATCAGTTAAGAAAATCACAAATTTGGACCAGATTCTATGTTTGCTAGCAAAGTAAAATGTTAATGCATCCATCCATTTTACTGCTTGTCCCTCTAAGGCATGAGTGTCAAACTCTGGCTCGCGGGCCACATTTGGCCCGCCGTGTAATTTCACTTGGCCCTTGAGGCGATATCAAATTAACATCAGAGCTGGCCCGCCGCTGTAACACCGCATTCACCGCTAACACTCTTACTTGCCAACCCTCTCGATTTTCCCGGGAGACTCCCGAAGTTCAGTGCCCCTCCCGAATTTCATCCCGGACAACTATATTTGGGGTGGGCTTTTAAGGCACCGCCTTTGGCGTTCTCTACAACCTGTCTCCACGTCCGCTTTTCCTCTATACAAACAGCGTGCCGGCCCACTCACATAATATATGCGGCTTATACACACACACAAGTGAATGCAAAGCATACTTGGTCAACAGCCAGACAGGTCACACTGAGGGTGGCCGTATAAACAAGTTTAACACTGTTACAAATATGTGCCACACTGTGAACCACCACCAAACAAGAATGACACATTTTGGCAGAACATCCGCACCGTAACACAACAGAACCAATACCCAGAACCCCTTGCAGCACTAACTCTTCCGGTACACTACAATATACACCCCCCCGCTATCACCAAACCCCGTCCACCTCAACCCCATCGCCGAAAAGAGGCATTGAATTTTTATTTAAATTTTATTTGATATGCCTTTGATATTTTTTGATTATTATTATTATTTGAAACTGGATTTTACATGTCACTATAAAGTTATATAAGCCTTGCTTGGTCAATATTCAATGCGAAACTTGTGTGGGTCTCTATTAAAAGGTTAAGTTGTTCAACCTCGGCCTGCGGCTTTGTTCCGTTATAAATTTTGTCCCACTCTGTATTTGAGTTTGACACCCCTGGCGTGAGGGGCAGGATCATGGACAAAAGATGTGCCAATGTGTTTCATGTGTGCCAAGGTCCTCGATACAACTGGAGTACTTTGGTGTTTTTAGGAAGTTGCTACAAAAATGTTTGTCTGCCAAGTTTTGAACTTGTTGTCCTTCTCGGGATGGATGTGTCCCCTCGGCTGCCAGTTGAATAACATTGCATTATAAAATTAACTTTGTCCTTCACTTTTTGTCCATGTGGGTCCTCATTAACCGCTAAAATTAAATGAATCTTTTTTCCACAGAGAAACCAGGTCCAGAACGGAAGCGCATTAAAAAGGAGCCCACAAACACCCGGAAGGCAGGCTTGCCGTTTGGAATGGGGATGCCAGGGATCCGGGCCGGGTACCCCCTCTCGGAGCGGCAGCAGGTGGCCTTGCTCATGCAAATGACTGCTGAGGAGTCCGTCAACAGTCCAGGTGCGTGCTTGTCATGGCGACCACGTCCTCTGTTGCAGCAGAGGAAAGAGAGAGGCTCGAAAGTTAGTGTGCTTCAGTCGCGTTCTTGGTCAGAGGGAGCTTTTTTTATTTTGGTTGGACATAAGGCTTTTCTGGATGTATTCTTCCTTAATGCTAACGAGCCCAAAATCAGCTTTGAGGGGAGCTGGACAAAAGAATAAACAGTCTGACTCCCACTCACATTTCTTCATCTTTGCAATTGAAATACGTTTCTTTCTAACTTCTGTCTAGAAAATGAAGTTAATTCTCTGTGCATGGTGTCCAAAGTGTGGCCCAGGGGCTGTTTGCATCCCACAGCTAATAGTTTAAGGCCCCGGGGCGCATTCTAAAATGACAATTACCTCAAGAACATAAGAAACAGACGTAACAGGTGTAATGTCAAGAGAAAAGGTTGAAATGTTGCGACGATAGCACTGTTTTGAAAAAATAATAATACATTAAAATTAAAGTTGGTATTATTGACTAGTTAAAATAAATAGTTCACTTTGAAATACGGTAGGAAAAATATTGCACATATTGTGTGTTTGCCATATAAAAATAAAGGTTTTATTAGACAAAAAAAGGGAATAAAACATAAAAATAATGTATCATTTGAGAGTTACTCTAATTCAGTGGTTCTTAACCTGGGTTTAATGGTTCTTAACCTGGGTTCGATCGAACCCTAAGGGTTCGGTGAGTTGGCCTCGGGTTCGGCGGAGCCTCCGCCGCAGAAGTCAAGACACACCCGACTCATCGTGTAAATAAAAACTTCTCCCTATCAGCGTATAACGGATACGGCAACCGCGGAAGTCAGACTGATTTGCAGGTGTGTAATTTGTTGTGAGTTGATGCTCTGTGTTGGTTTTGTTCTTTGAACAAGGTGATGTTCATCCACGGTTCATTTTGTGCACCAGTAAAACAACATATAACTTTTTCTTGAATTAAAAAAAAAAAAAACATATTATTTTTCACTAAAGAAGGGTTTGGTGAATGCGCAAATGAAACTGGTCGGGTTCGGTACCTCCAACAAGGTTAAGAATCACTGCTCTAATTTCAAGCATTCAAAGTATAATATACATATATATATATACATACATATATATTAGGGGTGTAACGGTACGTGTATTTGTATTGAACCGTTTGCGTTCGGCACGCGGGCGTACCGAACGAGTTTGGAAGCAGAAGTCTTCACAAGCTGCTCTGCTTTCTGCCTCTGTGGCTCTGTCTCAGCAGCAAGTATTGTCCCGCCCACACAACCGTCTGATTGGTTACATACAAAGCCAATCAGTAGTGCGTATTCAGAGCGATGTAACAGCCAATCAGCAGTGCGTATTCAGACTTCAGAGCGATGTAGTCAATGCTTCAGCATCGAGCAGAGATATTCGTTTAGCAGGGGAGCAGCGCACTCTACCCAAATGATACTAAACACTTCCCAGTCACAACTATTACAAACATCACTACGAGCCCGTTGACCTTCTAGAAACTTAAACTGCAGCTCAGCTCGCTCACAGTATAGGCTTGAGGTAAAGGCTAATTAGCTTTTAGCGTAACGTTAGCTCATTTTGCTGTGTGTACATTTGCGTGTGTGTGTGTGTGTGTGTGAGTGTGAGAGTGTGTGTGTGTGTGTGTGTGAGTGTGAGAGTGTGTGTGTGTGTGCGCGCATGTTTTAGGGGCAGCAAAGCCCTGTCTGTCTGTTATTTCATTGAACTCCATTGTGTTTAGGGATGAATAGTCTCTCCTATTGCAATTGTACTAGTTTTTCAGCTATAGTTACATGAATCATTAGTAATGTAGCAGCCTAGTTTTGAATAGCAGGGTCCCTGCTATCACATGTTGATAAAAATACAACATTTACATAAAAAACTCAACGACAGGCTTCCCAAATGCTTTAATAAATTCAGCATGATGAGTTGACATTAAACACTTTCAATGGAAACTGTTAATGTTGCACTTTTTATATGTAGAAGAAAGGTTTTTTTCATTTTCTTTAATTAAAGCAACAATTTGAGGCGGTTTAATGTTGATTAACGTGGGCAGAATTATTATAATGTTCCCAATTTTAAAAGGATAAAGCCATTGTTTACAAATTTGATAAATAAATAACCAAATAATTTATATTTTGTTGTTTTCTTACTGTACCGAAAATGAACTGAACCGTGACCTCCAAAATGTTTGTGTACCGTTACACC